>NC_068309.1:2247159-2262159 GCF_025860055.1 Xyrauchen texanus | reverse complement strand
AAACACACACAAGCCGTTTGCTTTACTGCCGTTCAGTTTCACTCGCTGGTTTTCTGACATGAACCCCTCGAGCATCACTGTTAGTTTGTATATGAGGTGCATTAATGCACACAGACTCTATAGAAACTACCGGTCGCTCACATGCAATCAGCTGTTAGACACAAACCCACATGATGATCTGACTTAAAGAACGCTGACAACAAACCACAATGAAACTAAATACTGCTTTGTCTGATCATTCACACTCATAGAAACACAAACACAACGGAGGTGAAGGTCATGAACGCACAAATCAGTATTCTCAATTTATGATTCCAGTTAAAAACAAAGTTCTTGCACAAGACTTGCATGAGTCAATAAACCGTCATCGGTCTCCTCTCAAGTTTCAGAAGAGATCTCAACGATGTCTCAAACTGTTTGTCAAATATTTCTCATTTATTGTATAGATCCATACATTTGCTGTTTGTCAACCATTGACTCGTTTGAGTTTACTTTTATTTCTGCAAAGGAATTTTAGGAGACAAAGTTGATACTTCAATGAAACATCACTGAGAACACAATTAAAGGGGAAGTGTGTAATATTTAGGATGTTTAACCCTTTATGCTCTGAAGGTGTTTTTAAAGATTTCCTGTTTAATGATACATTGTGACTCTCAGCCTAAGAAACTTCTGAAAAATAACACAAAAACAATTATAATTTTTTTTCCTGATTTTTCTGATTTGACATGATATATCTCTGGGTGTGAATAAAGCGGTTCCAAAAAACTGCTTTTGTTTTGTTCCCGATCATGTCAACTGTATTTGAGAAAAATGTATGTTGATACGACAAAGCAATCAAAAGTCACAACATTACAAATATATTTTATAACAGTGTCCAAAAACATCTCCAAACAAATAAAAGATAATAATTGTACATAAGAACTAATTACACATGCAAACACAACAATGACTAAAGGTTTGCATAGCATGCAGACATGATTTTAGTCATGAGATTTCACAGAATGAGTTTCATTCTGTGTCATTTGAGTCATCATTGAGTCTGTGTCGTGTATTTGGCGCCATCTCCTGGTGGTCATATGTAACATTGTGCTTCATGTGGATTATCTAATGATCTATACATCTGATTATCTTGTGTGTGGACTCGTTTGAAAGATAATCACTTCCTTTAAATAATGATCTGTGATATGTTGGCTGTGTCTCGTTTGGAAGGCTGCGTCCTCCGGGGGTCGCATTTATCGGCGGGATACGTCATCGAGGCTGTCTCGTTTCAGAAAAGCGAGTAGGACACTTCGACTGCGACCTTCTTTCATGGGAATTTGGAGGATGCGTGAGGTGTATCCTTTGTGGGCAATCACCAGCCACAATTCTTTGCATGAACAGAAATGTCTAGAAAAAAATGTTTACGCCAATTTACCCGTAAATATGATGTTCAAATGCAAGCAATGTAAATTCCCAAGTTGATGTACCCCAGTAGATGGATACAGAGTATACAATATGTATAATTACATTAATATAGAATTAAAATAAAGTATTAGACTAAAATTACAACTTTACATCATTCTAACTCTCCTAAATTGTACCTCATACATTCCCTTCGAGAGGGACTTTGTTCCCTTGTCACTCAAAGCGCTCGTGCTTGTTAATGAGTGGCGTGTTGTCATAGCAACCATGTTACGTTCGGTTTCTGTTTGTCCTACGAAGGCCGTCTTGTTTAAACAAGGGCACTCGGTATACTGCAGCCTTCAAAGGACTCATCCCACCTAGCATGCAGCCTTCAAAACGAGACACAGCCTTTATGTTCCGCTCATTTTTCGTGAAGATATAAGCGAAAACTCGGCATATTAGCAACATTAACATAATTGTTAAAGACATATATTTAGCTGTTACTCGCTATATTTTTGTCTGTGAGTAAAACAAATAGTCTGGTTGTATTTGACCCTTCAAGAGCTTTCCAACAACATATGACACATGACTATTTGATCAGTTTTTAATTTTTATCGATTGCAATACATACAGCGCAATTTATTTTTTATGAATTATCAAAACGCAACACTTCTGATTTGTCAGTAAATTTCAAAGCACTTGTTTAGTTTTGGTCATAATGTCTACATGCATTGGAAAGTACAGCTTCTAAACTTTCAAACAATACCAATTTTGACGAATATTTGTTTTTCTGACGGGCACATCCAAGCGTAAAGGGTTAAACACATGTGGTGTATCTCCGTTTAATATTCAAAGTCAGTTATAAGCAAATCATTCGCAATTTGATTTCACCTAAATAAAATGGTGATCAAACTGTGACGCTACTAAAACATTGCTCAGAGTCAAAGTAAAAAAAAAAAAAAGTCGTCTGGGTCAAAATGGACGGAACACAACAAATAGAGGTTAAGAATAAACCGATCGATTTTGTGTTACATGTAAACCCTTCACCTTAAAGATTCTCTGAGCAATACAATTGTCCTCCGGGTTCATGTGCATCAGGTTATTAAATGTTGTGGATGTGTACCGGGGCTGTTGGCCACTGAATCAAAGTGGCAATTGGCGAGCATGAAGTGTTGCGCCGTCGTCTTTGGCTCTAGCTTGACAGCGATGTTGGTCACACGGTCGTAGTAACTGGTGAAGCCTCCCAGGAAATCAATGCTGAATGATCCGGTGGGTCGCTGGACGTCCACTGTGATGGCGTGCGGTCCGTTCACACTCTCCAACCGAATCTGTTCGATCTGTTCCAGGATGTAGTTCACCGTCGCAATCTCGTTCTCGGGGCTTCCTACGGTTCGTGGTCCGACACTGGTGATCTGCTCCAAATGCTTCCTGTCACAAACAAATGACACACACACACACACACACACACACACTCATTCAGAACTGTAAATGTCCTGTATTGTATCTGAACTACTTAAAGTGTGTGTAGGGTCAATGACGTGGCACATAAGATTATTCAAAAATATTTCTTGCACCTCTTCTATGTTAAACATGTTTTCAAATACTGTGTTCAAAGACATTTTGATATTTTTTCTGGGGCTTAAAATCAAAAATGTCATGCGGTGTAACCATCAGGAGACAGTAAATAGTCTCATTAAAAGCAAAAATTATTTGAAAAATATTGAAAAATAAGTCTTTTTTTTTTTTTTAATACTATTAATATTTGAAAAACTTTTGACGACCAAATAAAAGTCATGTGGTTTAACGAACATTTATGTAAAAATCTTAAAACAGAAAACCTCTTTAGACCCGCAAGACTGTGTGTATTTTTTTATATAATTAAATATCAATATTTTGACATTTTAATGTTTAATTTGGTGCATTAAATTACATTTTTAATTTGTAATAAACATTTTAATTTGGTGTAACCATGAAAAAAGTAATTGATATTCTTGATTTAAAATTTAATGACATTTGTAAAAAATATTTTTCACCTTGAAACGCATGTATTAAAACTTTATTTAAAATTAATAATTCAGTTGCATTCATGCTCATATATAATGAAGGTGCACAGAAAATATTCTAACACCTTTTGGTCACACCACAAATTTTTTTGTAAAGAACGCTATAAATGTTTTTCAAAATTTTTTGAAAAATACAAACTTAACAAGTGTTTCAAACTACGTTTTTTTAATAAATATATTTCTCATAACAACCTTATTTGTCAACGACACCTATATTTAGTCAAGAAAAATATATTTGAAATATTTTTTGCTATTTCTTTTTTATTAATAATTATGTTGTGTTCTAGAGGTCGACCGATTGTGGATTTTGCCAATACGATAACTAAGTTTGTGCGAAAAGTCCGATAGCTGATTATTCGGCCAGTAGTTTTTAAAATCAATTTACAGAACATCAATATATATATATATATATATATATATACTTTCTTTACTATGGTGGGCAAAGACAGAGTTGAAAATTAATATAATCCCAAATGCACTTCTTTTTAGTTCAACCAAAATCCCCAAAATAACCAGAAAAAAAGATTTGGTGCATATCGAGGTACTTTTAAGTATAAACAAGCCTGAATCATACCAGGGACTCTTATTTTGAAATGACAAAATTATGAAAAAACTATCGCCATAGCTTTTTGCCGATAACCAATAGTTTCAAAAGCAACAATCGGTACAGATTAATCGGTAAAACCCATAAAACCCAAAGAAAGATATATATATATATATATATTGACGTTCTATAAATTGATTTTAAAAACTACTGGCCGAATAATCAGTTATCGGACTTTACCCACAAACTTAGTTATCGGCATTGTCAAAATCCACAATCGGTCGACCTCTAGAACACAACATAATTATTAATAAAAAAAATAGCAAAATATATTTCAAATATAATTTACACCTACGTTAGACGTCTCGGGTGTGTTGTGTCATAAACATAAAATGTTTAGGTCACTGTGTCAAGTTAAATATAGTTTAATACTCAATCTTTAAACACATCTTGAGATCTCTTAGTTCAGATTTGCGCTCCATCAAGTGTTTTGAATGCAAGAATGTAACACATGCTTGTGTTGATCTGCTGAAATGTTTCTTCACTGTATAAACTGTGTGTTGCTCATACAGCTGAAGTTTCACTTACTGCCCCCTGGAGGAAACAGGTGGTACTACAAGCTTGCGTTTCTCAGGAATCTTCCTTATTATGGTCCGGGGGCATTGCCATTAATTGCGTACATTTTTTGAACGCGTTATTTTTTATAAAATTAATCGCACTGAATAAACGCATTAAATCGACAGCGCTAAATATATATATATATATATATACGTATTATTTATTTACTATGTCAGGCAAATACAAATAGTTAAAACTGAATAAAATCCCAGATGCACTTCTTTTTTATTCAACCAAAATCCAAATAATAACCAGAAAAATTTATTAAGATTTGGTGCATAATCCAGGACTTTTAAGTAGAAACAAGACTAAAACACACCAGGGACTCTTATTTTGAAATGACCGATTGATCTGCACCGATTCATTGTTAAAACGATATATCGGTCTACCTCTATTGCGCACACACTTATATATAATTACAGTACAAGGAAACTATTTTAATACATTTTACTTGATGGTCACCACATTATATTTTAAGATTTATCATTATCACCTCAGACAACCTTATTTGTCAATGACTCAAAAGTTTGTTTAAAGTCAACATGAAACTATTTTACTTCCTTGTCGTGATGCATTTCCACATGAAAGAGTATTTACAGTATGTGTGTGTGTGTGTGTGTGTGTGTGTGTGTGTGTGTGTGTGTGTGTGTACAGTATACTAACACAAAAGTACCATGTTTTTGGATGTTTTACCACAGCTTTACCATACTGTTGTTTTGAGTCCATTGTTTTATTGAGCAAAGTAACATGTTTTACTATATTCTCTGTTCTGTGGTACCGGGTCTCACCTGGCCCGGATGGCGTTGAATTCCCCGCTGGATCTGATGACGAGCATCTGTAGAGAGATCAGAACCAGAACCCACAGCAGACACACGAACCCGAACAGCAGCAGCAGAACCGAACTCTCTCCCAGCAGCTGCGCGCTCACCTCCGGCTTCTGCTTCCGCCGCCGCGCCGCGTGTCCGAGCCCGTTCAGCCCGGCCGGTTCACCAGCACAGTCCCGCTGGTTCTGCTTGTTCTGGACGGGTTTTATTCGGCGCACAGTACAGTCTCTCTCCATGTTAACTGCTGCTGACAGAGCGGACGGAAGCCGCGGAGGGACAAACTTCAGAAAGGGTAGTGGGCGGGCCCGGATGCCACAGTTCCGCCTATATCGGCAAAAACCCCGCCCACTCGTTTCCTTTATTACTGGTGTATAACGCCACCTACTGTGTGACTACAGACACTACACACATAATTACAGGACAGGAAAGAGTCACATCTGCACAAAAGCCCAAAACATGCAAACTGAGATATGAATGAAGTGATAAAAGAGATTATAATAAACATACATTCAGGACAAAATCATGTTGTTATAAACTGATATTTTACAGCAATTCAAATACATTGATATGAAATATATATCTATGATCAATTCCATTGAAATGCATTTGGAGTGTGTTTGTGCAGATTTGGAGCAGTTGTACAATATAAAAGTGTTTCTGATCCCTCAACAGGTGACACATCAGTCTCAATAACCACAATGCAACAGTTTTCATGAAAGTTTGTCTTCATGTCCAGACTAATAGTTGAATTATTGTCTTTATTCTGATTGAATCAAGACTACAGAACATCATCTGCATTAGACTGAAGACATTATAAAGATCAGATCAAGTCAAATAGTGTCAATGAATGTATTTGATATTGATTTCTGTCAGAAATAAAGAGTGATTATGAGAGTTGAGCACTAGGTGTCACAATCTCTTTTTACAATGGAATAAAAGAAGTGATGCGATGCTAAAAACAGACAGAGACCTACAACTTATAAACTGAACTTACTGAAACTTGTGCAATTAATAAATGTGATTCTGACACTGATCCATTCTAGGAGTCCAAAAGATCTGCTGCAAAACATCATGAGAGTCGTATTAGTTAGGATTTCACATTTGTAATAATTACATTATTTGTCATTTACCACCAAAGAGAGTTACTTTATCAAATGTTCCACCTTTTGTTAGTGATGATGTATTAACTCAGGTGTCTCACTACAGAAAACTGGTATCTAATCAAAACAATTCCAATTAGCAGTGAATCCCCATTGTTGAAACACATTGTTTTGCATATATGATAGTTCAAGATGATGCCGAGTTAGATCTGGCACATCGTTTTAGGACTGAAGGATTTGAGTGTGTAATTTTTGTCGCAACAGTGAAAACAAAGTGTTTCGTGGTGGGAAATAGGACATTTAATTTCAAATTGTCCTGATAATTTGAGAGAAAGGAAGTTACTAGGGAGAGTGACACTAATGGCGTTCCCGGTACGAGTAATACAGCTGAGCCGGACCTGTTGGAGTCGGGATTGATGGCTGGAGACCAGCTGAAGTGGAGACAGTGGCAGTGTTGGGGAAGCTACTTTGAAAACTGTAGTTTGACAAGCTACAAGCTACTCATGATTTTCAATTACAGTCAAGCTACACTTTTGAAAAAGTAGTTAGCTACACTACAAGTTACTATTAAAAAGTAGCTAGCTACATTGAAGCTACTTAATGAGGCAATGTTACTATCAAACCAATAATATTAATAACAAAATTTACACTAATGACATTTAATAATGAATGTATTGATATGTAATATAATGTTAAGTCATCCTGGATCAGGGGTCGAGAACCTATGGGTCGCCAGCCACAAGAGGCTCTTTGTTAAATATAAAGTGGATCGCCAGGAGTCACACCGTTCACATGATCGTTTAAAACTCTCTAGAGATCATATTCCAGCAGAAAGTGTGGGTGCGATTGCAAAACTTGAAGTCAATGACACTGTTTTGATTTCTTTTCACCCGAAATTGTCATACAGCCTACTCCTGGTGAACAAGGTTTCTTGCAGAGTATTTTGCTGATTTACCAGCCACTGTGGAAGGTGACCTGAACAACTTCTCGGAGTGATATATTACAAGAAATTAGACACAAAGACGCACGTTTGATGAAACGTGATTATATTTTGAAAAACAGATGAAAGAAATCCACCGATGCGCGTCTGGTTTTATATGTGCACAGTGAGCTCTGCTGTTTACTAGTGTGATGAAAGCGCTTCTCCAAGACATGCACAGAGTTCTAGGTCTAGTTTCCCCAAAAATATTGATCTTAGCTGTTAAGAGAATTTTCTATGAGTGATTTTATATTTTTTATGTGCACCAATTGTGTGAAATAGCACCCACAAAATGCAACAAGGTTCGATGTTCGCATGTTCCTCGTCGAAATGTATTTCATGCATAAGTCATTTTACTCATCTACCCGCAACAGGTGGGCGACCTGTAAGATGTCTCGGAGTGACACATGACAAGAAATGCTGTAAGTCAAAAAGACACGCTGGAAGAAACAAACTTTATATATTTTTAAGAACAGACAAAAGAGAAGCCGCCAATGCCCGTGTCTGATTAATGTTTGTTCATAGACCTGCAACGGGACCCTGTCTCGTGAATCAAGTGCATGTAAAGAGTTATCAGTCCTTTTTCTCAGTTTCATTCAACTGAAAACTGTTTGGAAGAATAATGTAGTCTATGATAATGCTGAACATGATCTCCGATCATCTTGTGAGTTTCGCTTTATTTCCACGGAACAGTTCGCTCTTACACATTGTGAACGCAACTCTGCCGGTTCAGTAATATATACAGGTATCTTTGTATTAAAGAAACCTTTTCGCTACATGTTGTTAGCTACTCCCCAACACTGCGGAGCCGGTCATGGGGAAGAAGCCCCCCGGCAAGAGTCCGGACGCTGCTGGTTTCGCTGAGGCTGGTTCAACATCGACGCATGAAGTGCACTCAGGTACGGCACACATTGAAACAACTGTTAATGATGACAGAGGATTCAGTGAACAGGGTGCAGTTTTCTGTATGTGAAGTTTCAGAGAATATGTTTTGCCAGTGTTGCGGAGTGGATATGAGGTGGATTGTGTTGATACAGAGACAGAGCAAAATGTTCAAAGTGCCACAGAAAAGGAAGAAGAGTGACATATTTCATTACTCAATGCTTCCCAAAAAAGTTGCAAGCTATTGAGGATCAGGGAACAGAAAGTGACAGCGGGTCTTCTGAATCTAGTGTGATGCTATCTCAGATTGATTCTTCTAGTTGAAGCTATGATGTTGATGCCATCAAGCTGTTTCTCAGATCAACTGAAAATAAGAGAGGTGTATGTGTACATGAATATTTTCCTGATCTCAAGAAGTCTAATGACAGAGGGTGGTTTCAATAATAAAGAAGTGTACCGTTTGAAGAAAATTGTGAGTAATTTAGACAAGGGTTTGAACAATAATTTAAAATACAAAGGATAGGATTCTAATGGTCTGTTGTGGGTTTGTGGGTTGTATTTATTTCTGTTTATTTTGCCACGAGTGAAGTGCGCCTGACGGTTTTGATTGTGAATGGTGCCAGAGATGTTAGAAAAAGAGCTAGCTTGAATGAAGTAATTAAACAGAAGAACCTTGATGTTATTATTTTGCAAGAAACACACAGTGATGGAATAATGCTGCTGATTGGGTGATTGAGTTTGATGGTATCTCTGTGTTGAGTCATCACACTTCAATATCTGGAGGAGTTGACATTCTGTTTAGAAAATGTTTTAGTCCTATTTCTTATGATACTGAGGAAACTGTCAAAGGTAGACTTTTAAAAGTTAGAGCATGTTTTGAAAATGATGTGTTTGTTTCGCTTGGATCATTGTGACCACAAAAAATAGATCGCTTCACTCAAAAGAGCAAAAATAAACTCTGTACCTTCATTTAATGAATGAAATCATTGTGTAGATGGAAGACAGGCTGATATTCTTCACAATATCATCATCAGCTCTTCACAGTATCATCATCAGCTCTTCACAATATCATCATCAGCTCTTCACAGTATCATCATCAGCTCTTCACAGTATCATCATCAGCTCTTCACAGTATCATCATCAGCGCTTCATCATCAGCTCTTCACAGTATCATCATCAGCTCTTCACAGTATCATCATCAGCTCTTCACAGTATCATCACCTCTTCACAGTATCATCGTCAGCTCTTCATCATCAGCCCTTCACAGTATCATCATCAACTCTTCACAGTATCATCATCAGCTCTTCACAGTATCATTCTCAGCTCTTCACAGTATCATCATCATCAGCTCTTCACAGTATCATCATCAGCTCTTCACAGTATCATCAGCTCTTCACAGTATCATCATCAGCTCTTCACAGTATCATCAGCTCTTCACAGTATCATCATCAGCTCTTCACAGTATCATCGTCAGCTCTTCATCATCAGCCCTTCACAGTATCATCATCAACTCTTCACAGTATCATCATCAGCTCTTCACAGTATCATTCTCAGCTCTTCACAGTATCATCATCATCAGCTCCTCACAGTATCATCATCATCAGCTCTTCACAGTATCATCATCATCAGCTCTTCATCATCAGCTCTTCACAGTATCATCATCAGCTCTTTATCATCAGCTCTTCACAGTATCATCATCAGCTCTTCATCATCAGCTCTTCACAGTATCATCATCAGCTCTTCACAGTATCATCGTCAGCTCTTCATCATCAGCTCTTCACAGTATCATCATCAACTCTTCACAGTATCATCATCAGCTCTTCATCATCAGCTCTTCACAGTATCATCATCAGCTCTTCACAGTATCATCATCAGCTCTTCATCATCAGCTCTTCACATTATCATCATCAGCTCTTCACAGTATCATCATCAGCTCTTCATCATAAGCTCTTCACATTATCATCATCAGCTCTTCACAGTATCATCATCAGCTCTTCATCATCAGCTCTTCACATTATCATCATCAGCTCTTCACATTATCATCATCAGCTCTTCACATTATCATCATCAGCTCTTCATCATCAGCTCTTCACAGTATCATCATCATCATCAGCTCTTCACAGTATTATCATCATCATCAGCTCTTCACAGTGTTATCATCATCATCAGCTCTTCACAGTCATCATCATCAGCTCTTCACAGTATCATCATCATCAGCTCTTCACAGTATCATCATCATCAGCTCTTCACAGTATCATCATCAGCTCTTCACATTATCATCATCAGCTCTTCACATTATCATCATCATCAGCTCTTCACAGTATAATCATCAGCTCTTCATCATCAGCTCTTCACAGTATCATCATCAGCTCTTCATCATCAGCTCTTCACAGTATCATCATCAGCTCTTCATCATCAGCTCTTCACAGTATCATCATCAGCACTTCACAGTATCATCATCAGCACTTCACAGTATCATCATCAGCTCTTCACAGTATCATCATCAGCTCTTCACAGCATCATCATCAGCTCTTCACAGCATCATCATCAGCTCTTCATAGTATCATCATCAGCTCTTCACAGCATCATCATCAGCTCTTCATAGTATCATCATCAGCTCTTCGTCATCAGCTCTTCACAGTATCATCATTAGCTCTTCGTCATCCGCTCTTCACATTATCATCATCAGCTCTTCACAGTATCATCATCAGCTCTTCACAGTATCATCAGCTCTTCATCATCAGCTCTTCACAGTATCATCAGCTCTTCACAGTATCATCATCAGCTCTTCACAGTATCATCATCAGCTCTTCACAGTATCATCATCATCAGCTCTTCATCATCAGCTCTTCACAGTATCATCATCATCAGCTCTTCACAGTATCATCATCATCAGCTCTTCATCATCAGCTCTTCACAGTATCATCATCATCAGCTCTTCACAGTATCATCATCAGCACTTCACAGTATCATCATCAGCACTTCACAGTATCATCATCAGCTCTTCACAGTATCATCATCAGCTCTTCATCATCAGCTCTTCACATTATCATCATCATCAGCTCTTCATCATCAGCTCTTCACAGTATCATCATCATCAGCTCTTCACAGTATCATCATCATCAGCTCTTCATCATCAGCTCTTCATCATCAGCTCTTCACAGTATCATCATCATCAGCTCTTCATCATCAGCTCTTCATCGTATCATCATCAGCTCTTCATAGTATCATCATCAGCTCTTCATCATCAGCTCTTCATAGTATCATCATCATCAGCTCTTCATCATCAGCTCTTCACAGTATCATCATCATCAGCTCTTCATCATCAGCTCTTCACAGTATCATCATCATCAGCTCTTCATCATCAGCTCTTCACAGTATCATCATCATCAGCTCTTCACAGTATCATCATCATCAGCTCTTCATCATCAGCTCTTCACAGTATCATCATCAGCACCGTGATAAAGATAGTTTGCAGTTTAAATTCAGACTTTGATTGGCCATAAACCCGCTCTGTGCTGTCATAGACATGTAAATAATGTTGCATGTTATTCTTCCTCTGTTCTGCAATTAAATTATTGAAGACTGAATTAAATTTTATGGCAAACTGCTTCTAAAGTTGAACTGAAAGAAGACTGAAACATTCTTATCTTGATCAGTCTGATTTCTGCAAACTTGCACATTTAGTCATGTTTGAATGTGTTACTGCTCTACCCACAATCCTTTGAGTTTAATAATAATAAATCATCTTATAAATCTAAAAACTGAACATCTTCACAGGTCACTGTAGCTCAAACAGATCTTGATGATTCGTGACTGTTCACAGATCAGTTTTTTTCTCTTAATCATAAATCAGTGTTATAGTCTTTGAGAGGTCACATTCTTGAAACACGATAATTATGATAGAAAAACACTAGATTCACACAATCACGTGACCAAATGTGAATCTTTCAGATATTAGTTTTTATCTAAAGAACATCTGCATGAATTCAGACTGTGTGTTTAAAATGTGGAACTGAAAATCAAAGTCTGAATTTCAAACCACAAACTGTCTTTAACTAGTGTGACTATATTGTGTTTAATACATTTAATACATTACATTTATATTTAAAATGCATCATATTTTTTATATAAATGTGAAATGTGTAAATCTTCAATAAATAAATAATAGTAAATGTATATAAAATTAAAAGAAATAAGTAAGCAGCGTCATTAAATGTTTCTGTCTCCACAGTCACGTGACTCATTTTCTGTCCTTTTTTAAATAATCTGGGACATGTGCAAAGGATTGTGGGTGATCCACTAATGATACACCCGATGCATCCTCCAGAATATGTTAAAGAAGGCCGTGAAACGAGGCTGTCGTCACGATTGAGACGGTGTTGAACGGTGTTTGATGACGTGACAGATGAGATATCAGTCTAACGAGTCTGCAGTCAATCACACTTAGTGTGTCGCTCTCTGTCAGAATAATCCCGTAAGAACACGTGAACACCAAACTGCTGCAGAGATCAAATACACCGAATGTATGAGAGTCCAAACTGCACGTCAATATGAAGAAACACAAATCACACACATTTATACATCATTTGGAAATCCCGGTCCAATAAATTAGTGATCTTTGGCAGCAGATGGACTGCAGGTCAGGGAGTTTGATGTGGGTGATGCGCTCAGCTGATTAAAATAAACATGTTTATAAAGAGTGGATCAGTGTTAGTGTTTAGCACAGGCATCTTCAACCATTTTCAGTCCAAAGACCCCTTGGTGGGTAGAGAGATGGGGCCGGGACCCACGTTACATATTGTATCAAATTGAGTGTTGCGTTTTATGCCTATAAAAACATGGATGTAGGCTATTATATTATTGTATGTACGTCATGATATTTACATTTCAAAACCATTGAAATAATTATTAAATGATGCCCTGCTGAAAAGACCAGTTAAAACCAGCATAAGCTGTTTGGCTGGTTTTAGCTGTCCTTTGCTGGCAGTCTGTTCTTAGCTGGTCTCCCAGCCTGACCAGCTAAAATGTGTTCAAAACCACTTTGAAACGTGCTGACTAGCTACCAACTAAAACCAGCCAATCACCTTTAGATGGTCTTTTCAGCTGGGATGTTCAGCAGTGGTCTGCAACATTTTTGACATTTTAAAAATTCCCTGAAAATCCCTGTGCCCGTCATCCAAAACGAAAGAAAAAGATATAGAGACAAACAGACAGACAGTCAGACCCTGTTCATGCAGAATAAAACAACTTTTAGAAGTCTTCCTCTCATGTGACTGATGCTTTTATACATACTGAATATTTTAAAATTACTTGATTTCATTGAGTAAACATTTGTAATGAGGAAAACAATGACTGCGTGACCTTTAATGATGCTGGTTTGAATATCTTATCTTGAATATGTCATCTTGATAATCTCATCGTTAACTATATATTTATACCGGGCAAGTACGATATTGTTCTAAAGCAGCTGTTATCTGCTCAACCGCACAGCTGGACCAATGCAAAGCAGACGCGCGACTCGCGCGACTGAACCGGATGTGTGTCGCGCATGCGCATTGTGATGAGCTCGTGATGAGCAGTGGCCGCGTGACGTGTTTGTTCGAGCTGTCGCGAAAAGAGTGATTATCATGTTTTCTGACAGTTATAATGTTGATAACATCAAACTAACAAATAGCAGAAGAAACTGAATACACCAAAAAATACCACTGACTCATTGGGAATCTGTGTGACACACATTGTGTGTGTTATGACTGAGGCTGGAGTGAAAGGCAGACGAGGTGGTGCGGATCCAAACGCAGTTTTAACTTTCATTTAACTGAACAAACAAACTCAAAGGAAAACCCACGATGGGGAAATAAACATAAACAAAGAACTCGGGCAGGGAACACAGACCAGGAATAGCACGGTGACAACATCAAACATAATTCACTAACATTCATTCAACGATCGACAGGGGAATGGCGAACAAACAGGGTTTAAATACACTGGAGACATGATGAAGACAAACTACAATCAGGTGAGCACAATGACACAGGGCTGGCAGTGATTAGGGCCGGGGATCCTGGGAAGTGTAGTTTAGACACTAGACTAGTGACACAGAACACAGGGCAGACAACGGGAACGTGACAGCGTGTGTCTCGGGGATTATGTGGGAGTAAATGGTAAAGGTCAGCACTATAAAAAAAGTACTGTGAACTAGATAACATATGTGGGATGTAGTCATGAGTGGGTAGATAGATAGTTCATGATTCGACATTTCTGCTCAGTCGTGTCAATATCTATATATAGATCAGTATCCTGTACGACAGAAGATGTTCATGGTTTGACTTTCTACTCTGTGTTTTTGTGCTCGAGTCGTGTCAATATATATATATAATAGATCAGGATTCTTCTACACAACAGATGATGTGAATGTTTCTGCACTTCACTCATTTATTCAAGGTAATTAAAACACTTTTATCTTTAATTCTTTTATAAAAACCTTCATATCGGATTAAATACAGACAAATGTTTTTCAGTTCTCCATGTAAATCTGGACATTAATGTCAGGATTCATATTTAAATGATTGAATTACATTAAAGGAATAGTTATTTATTCATTTCT
>NC_068309.1:2227159-2242159 GCF_025860055.1 Xyrauchen texanus | reverse complement strand
CTTCAGGAGGAAAGACGGAGAACACAGCCCCATCACCATTAATGGAGCACCGGTGGAGAGAGTCAGCAGCTTCAAGTTCCTCGGTGTCCACATCACTGAGGAACTCACATGGTCCGTCCACACTGAGGCCGTTGTGAAGAAGACTCACCAGCGCCTCTTCTTCCCCCAAACAATCAGACTATTGAACTCTTGATCTCTCACGATACATATATCAGCACTTTATTAATCTTATACTGGACACATTTCATACTTCTCTTAATAACACAAGGGGGGTGTATTGTATATTGTGTTGTGTAACTTGTTGTGTAAACTGTGTTATGTGTAAATCAGATTACATTTCAGCATTAATCCAGCAGCACTGATTATATACTGTATATCTTATATGTTCTCTAATGTGTGTTAGTTCATGAACACAATAATGGAAAATAAAGTGACTTCATATAAACACTGTTTTAAAACAGATGTTGTGTGTCTGTGTGGAGAGGTCTGTCATCTGGTGTTTGAGTTTTAAAAGGTTCAAGTATTTTAGTTGTTCTTGAGCACCTGCCCCTTGGTGCCCAAAGTGCCCTTTTGTCAAAGAAAAAATTCCTCTCATTTTTTTTATTTATTAAAGGCCCTTTTGTGAATGCCTGCCTATGCCAAATCTAAATATTAGTAAAATGTATGATTAATAATTTAGCCTTAAATAAAATGATCCAGATGATGACCTTTCACCTGACGACGACCTCATCCGACCGGGACTATTCCTCACGCCGCACGGCCGCAGCACGCGCATTTTTTAATTACCGGAAGATATCTTCAACACCGCGACCGCGGCAGCTGGTAAGTGGGGATTCATTACCAGTGAAGTGATTTTGATGTTTATTTATTTATTATTATTTTACAAGAACGACGTGAAGAGAGCATGCAGATATGTTGTATATATTGCTGTGTGTAGCCTGTAGAAGTAACGTTAGCTTGCTGTTTGAGGGAGAAAAGTTTCACTCACAGGCGTCGAGGGGTCTTGTCTTTTTTATGCCTTTTGACAAAATTATTATTATTATTATTATTTCAGTATTTATTTAAAAAAAAAAAGTAGAGTGCCTTAAAATAATTATCACAACAACACTGATAAGGCTTATACTGATTTTCTAATTCTCTGAATTATCATTATAAAAATAAAACAATTCAGAACAGGATTAAAATATAATTATATTTTAAATGACAAAAATATTTTCTTTCTACAACAGCAAAGACCACTATTCAGAGATGCTTTAAAGGAGGAGATAATTCCAAATGGGAAATATTGCATGCCTTCCATTGCCTGACAGTCCCAGAGAACTGGAAAACAGCTAGCATTCCAACAGCAGAACTCCAAGCTGTGAAGAAACTGTGCCAGTTCTACAATATTGAAGATGAAGACAAATTGCAGACAGAATTGAAGGTCTTCCATATGTCATACTCATGCCCACCATTCATATTATTTTTTTATTGCTCCATGGTAAAACACAAAACATTTCATTTTCTTCTTTACATAATTTAAATTCCCATGTGCAAAAGGGAGCAGAAAGAAGATAAAATCTTATAATATCTGTCCCCTATTGCAAACTACAAAATAACTTTCTTAAGCAGCTTACAGCCAAAATTACACTGACAAAAAACAATGTTGATTTAAATAACAGCAATTCATGCAGTATAAAAAAGCAGGCAATGCCCAGACAGCAAAACAACAAGTAATCCAATACATATAGAAAAAAAAAAACAAGACAACAACATGGATCTCACTATATTAATACTAACCGAATTTACTTTGCTTATATCTCTGCTTATGCTAACCGATATTATTAGACCCAATAAAATAAAAATAAAAAATAAAAAAACTAAACAAAACACAACAAGAAACCAAACCAAACAAATCCAGGAACAACATAACCCTCACCATATTAATACTGACTGAATGTACTCTGTTTATACTTAAACTGACCAATGTTACTACAACTTTTAAGATTATCATGCAATGAATTCCACAATTTTACTCCCAAAACTGAGGGGCACATTTGTTTTATAGTCGTACGTGCAAATTGATGTTTAAAATTATATCTTCTCCTACTATACTCTTTTTCTAACTGATAATAATGTTGTATTATCTCTGGTAAGATTTTCAGTCTTACTTTAAACAATATTATTAGTGTTTGAAACTTAGCCAAATCTTCTAGCTTTAATATTCTGGATTTAGCAAACAATTTGCTTGTATGTTCTCGATAATTTACTTTATGAATAATTCTTATAGCTCTCTTCTGTAAAATATATAAAGGTTTTAAATTTGTCTGACCACCAGCCAATGTGTCTTCTATTCTGTCAGCGGTCAAGGAAAACAATGCACATCTAGTTTTCCCCAACATGACTCTGCTGCTGAAGACATATGGCACACTTCCGGTGTCCACAGCAACTGTGGAACATTCCTTCTCAAAACTGAAGCTTGTGAAAACCAAACTTCGCAGCCTTTGCAAAGAGGAGAGATTGTCTGACCTTCTTCTGTTGGCCATTGAGAAGGACATTCCAATAAATGACAATAATGTCATTAACATTTTTAGGGACATGGCCAACAGGAAATTTCTGTTATAAAAGCCTACAACAACTCATCCTCCACTTATTGGTAAGATTAATGCTACACTGTGATTTTTAGTAGGTGCCAACAGAATGAACACACACATACACATTTTAGTTTCTTTATTTATATTTTTGATTAGACATAATCAATCAAAATCCAACTACATCTCAGAGTCACAATGCAACTTGAAATCATGATCACAGTATTGTGTACTGTAGACAGACAAGCACACACACCTCTGTCTATATAGATGTTTGTGTCTCACTCTCACCCCTGCCATGGCCACCATCATCCTATCCCCCATTAATGTTTTATTTTTTTCTCAGATAATTTTACTTTTTTGAATCTGGTATCTTATTTTCTCTACCTGCAGCTCTTGGTGTGCAGCAGCCTCTGTGAGCATCTCCCTCTTATTTTCTTGGAGCAGTCAGCCTTGGCAGGTCAGTGAGCCAGTTCCAAACACTCTCAGCAATCTTTACATCTTGTCATGGTAACATAACAATTGTTTAATCAGCTAATATATCTCCTATATGTTTGTTGTTTTAATGTCTACAGTCTCTCAGATCAACTCCAGTATTAGCAGCAGCAACAACAACAGCAAAGGCAGCATACTCACTCAAGGAATATAGTAAGATTTTACCAGAACAGGTATCACATTAATGTAAAAAATCTGTTGTATTTGCTGTTAAATAAAATTGCTGTATTTTTTCTGTTTGCTATGTTTTTGTTTTTATTATATTAATGGAACTCTTGTATTTTTGTAATTCAGTTTTTGCCATCAAAATAGCCACAAATGCTGACATGGCATTAAATAAAACTATACTCTACTGTACGAAACATGGGCCACGTTGATTTTACTATAATGTTTACTATAGTTTTTACTATAACGGCTGTTCTTAATTATTCTGTATAACAGAGAAGAAAAAGCCATCAGGTTGGTACAACTTAAGACACTTCAGTTTCTAATTATTCTGGACAGAAAATATTTTTTTTAACATTTAAACTTAAAATTGTCTTTTCTGTTCTGTTTCTTTTCCAAAACTGCATCACAGTATTTGCTGCCGTATCAATACAGAATCATCCGTATCGATACGCGAATCAGCAAGGAATGTGTCACGATATATTACTGTATTGATATTTTGAGCACCGCGCTATTTAAAGCCTTGTTCCTTGTGCCCCTTTTATACTTTGAGCACCTGCCCCTCCAAAGGTCTCTGCACGGCCCTGCTCTGCGGTAAGACTCGCGGTGGTGGCTTGTGTGTTTACATCAACACGGAATGGTGCAAGAACTCTATGCTAGTCTCTAGTTACTGTTCATCGCTGTTGGAGCTTGTGACTGTTAGATGCAGACCTTTTTATCTACCACAGGAATTCACCACTGTTTGCATAACCGGAGTTTACATTCCCCCCAGCACTAACGCTAAAGCGCTCTGTGAACTGTATGGGGCTATGAGCGAACTGCAGAACGCTCACCCCGACGGACTGTTTATTGTCGCCGGAGATTTCAACCATGCGAATCTCAAGACAGTGCTCCCTAAATTCCATCAGTATGTGGACTTTGCAACGAGAGGGGCGAACGCGCTTGATCTTGTTTACACAAACACCCCAGGCGCATACCGGGCGGAGCCCCGCCCCCACCTCGGCTACTCAGACCACATCTGTTATGTTAATTCCAGCATACACACCGCTCGTCAGACGCACAAAACCGCTTCAGAAGCAAGTGAAAAGCAGTGCTGGTCTGAATCTGGTGTTTGTTAGTTGTTAGTGGGTTAGTTCTGGTTTTAGGCTTCAGCTCTTGGGTTTTAAGGGCTTCATATTGCAGTGTGTTAGGGGAACTTGAATTTAGGTGTGTCCAAAATTTGAGGGATCGTTTCTCAATATGTATAATAAGGGCGTATCTGACTAGTTGGGCCCAGCATGCATTAGTAGGTGTTCTTCTCTGAACTCTTCGAATGTTCCTACAGAATTCAGCATGCAGGGATTCAATGGGGTGTTTGTCCCATCTCCAGTAATCTGCCATACAGACCCCAAACCTCACATCCGTACAGAGCAATAGGCATTATAATACTATCAAAGATCTTACACCAGATTGTTACAGGAATGTCAACTTGGGCAAATTTGCCCTTAATAGCATAGAATGCTCTTCTAGCTTTCTCTTTTAGTGCATTCACTGCCAGACCACTCTCACTCTCTCTCTCTCTCTCTCTCTCTCTCTCTCTCTCTAGGTGTCTGTATGATTTGAGGCTCCTCCCCCCAGTTTAGGAGGTTTAAACTATAATCTGGATTTGGAGGGCAATAATTAGGGAGAGAGAAGCTGCAAGAGAGTTCAGATGACATCACAGTCTTCTTTAATGCAAATGAGTAAAATATTAGTTGTATTAATATTATTATGATGTTTATGAATGTAATGCATCAGTCACTGTGTTTACACATTTATACAGTAAATAACACTGTCAGATCATTTGATATGAATCAGTGTGATATTAAATATATACAGTATAAATGAAGATGTTTCATGCATTAATGACTATAAATCACTCAAATCAACATCTCTTGAATATTTATCCACACACATGTGTTATTAAAAACAAGTTTAAATGTGATTTACAACAGGGGCGGATCTACCGGGGTGGCAAATGCCACCCTAAAAGAATACCTTGCCACCCCTGCTGCCACCCCAGTTGGCAGCAAAGAATTAAAAGTTATGGCCAAGAGCGCGAATCTGAAATGTCCGACTGCACTGAATGCAGCACGAGATGACGCCAGAGCGGCAAGACACTGATCAGGGAGTGTATTTATGCTCACTTTAGTACAGCTCAGTCCATAGATCCTCATGTGGACGTTTTTCTCTGTAGAGTTTCTTCTTGTACAAATGCTGCGTGCGTTTGCTTCCCCTCTCACACATCTGCCTGTCATCACCTGTGTCTTACCTTAATGCCTTTCCGGTGATAATGCCCGTACTTCAATCATACTTCTCTCTCCTATTAAGTGAGATCACATTGTCTGGTCACTTATTCCTAATATGAACTGTTTCACATGAAACCTCAAATGCAAGACATCGATTGCATGAGATGAAGTTTGTCTGTATGAGTTTGTAAATGGCAGCCTGTGCCCTTTTGTAGTGTGTACATACTATTTCTCATCAAACTGTGATAAACGTGATTAAATTAAGTATATATAAGTCTGCCATATGTCGCCACCCCATAAATATTTTTCTAGATCCGCCCCATATTTACAATATTCATGTAGAGATATCCACAACAGTCTGTAATCATATAAATAATAAACTGTAAATCAAAGAGAAAATCATTTTATATCCTGGACGTGTTTCACCAGCTTCATGAACTGTTCAATGTGTGAATAAACTCACTGACAGACGCTTATATAGTGACAGAGTGTAAGGGGGCGTGGCCTGTTCAATAGTGTTTATTTGAGAACTCCCAGTGAGCTGTGACGTCATGACGTTGAACACGCTTATATAATGATGTTTCCGCCCTCTGCAGCATTTTCATGCACAGCTCTTTTTTTTTTTTTTTTTTTTTTTAAGACATTCCAAAATCAATGATTTATTTATTTTTTTTATTTAGAACAAGTAAATAACATTACAAAAAATAACAGGCATGAATAATACAAGCTCCAAAGATGATTAAATAAAAAGAGAAATATAAAATAAAATAGAGACATTCATAAGACGCCATATACAGATTCATAATATTTTACAATAGACATAGCTTTTGAATTTTTTACAATTTTAAGAGACTTCATTAACTAAATGAGTTCGTTAGAGAAAACGTTGTATAAAGGGGGAGATTTTGACAATCTACATTTATGAATGAAAAATTTGCCATTCAGGATGATAAAATTTACAAAATTGTGAATATTTTTATCATCATTCTCAAAGTAGCAAATAATTTCTTTCACATTCAGAGTTATCGTTAGATTAATTTTAACTGAATAAGTAAAAAAACAATCTTTCCAAAATGACTTTACACTCTGGCAATCAACAAACAGATGATTTAAAGACTCCTCACAGTTGTTACAAAAGGAACATTCTTTCCCAATATCCATAAAATTAGAAAGCCACATATTAGTTGGATTCATGCACAGCTCATGACGACACGAGAGATGTGAGGTGTTTCGTAACTGGGAGTTCCCAAATGAACACAATTGAACAGGCCACGCCCCCTCGTTACGCTCTGTTACTATATAAGCGTCTGTGAGTTTATTCGCAGTTCATGAATGTCTTCTGTTTAGAAAGTAAGAACGTTTCTTTTGTCCAGTTTTTAGAGTTTGAGAGATTATTTGAAGTTTTGCTTCATTTTCAATCGTAAATGCTGAAAGTTGAGTTGAACGTGTCTCAGACAGTCTTCCAGAAGAGATCTTGATGTGCTTTTCTAAAGAAAAAGAAAATGTATTAATTGAACATTTGAACATTTATTTTGAGCGTTTAGTTTCTGTAGATGATCTGTGAATATCTCACCTCATGTTTAACAGTCTGTGATACATAAGATTGTGTTTGTACAGGTCTGAGATCAGCAGACACTACAGATTAAACATACAAACATCTGATCATATAAACTCACTTATTGTTTAGGATCAATTCTACACCATTAGATTACAGAGAATATGAGATATGATGTAAATAATGACTGATATCATTTAATAAACACAATAACTCACTGTTTGGTCGGAAAATATTTGTGCTGCTTTGACGAAGAAACATGAAACTGTTTGATTCTTCATTGACTTGTTGATCTTTGGCCATTTCCTCACTTTCTCTCGTTCTGCAATTTGTGATGGTCCAGATGTATTTCAATCCTGACATTAATGTCCAGATTTACATGGAGAACTGAAAAACATTTGTCTGTATTTAATCCGATATGAAGGTTTTTATAAAAGAATTAAAGATAAAAGTGTTTTAATTACCTTGAATAAATGAGTGAAGTGCAGAAACATTCACATCATCTGTTGTGTAGAAGAATCCTGATCTATTATATATATATTGACACGACTCGAGTAGAAAGTCAAACCATGAACATCTTCTGTTGTGGAGAAGTTTCCTTTATATACTCGTGAGGAATTCACACAATGTGAGTCACAGAGATTCAGTTCCTTCTGCTGTTTGTGGTTTGATGGTCATCTGCTTTATAACAGTGTCAGAAAACAGAACAGGTTTATCTGGTTTAGTATTTTTGAAAGTAAAGTTCATGTGAAAACTGAAAACATTTATGAAATATAATAATAAAACATGTTTTCATTCTACTTTGTGTCGTATCAAATGTGATTGTGACTGCTGCTTTTATTTGACATGATTGATTTATATGTGTGTAATAACTGTGAAGTAAAAACACTTCAGTGTCTAAAGATTTGAGATCTGGATCTACAGGTTTCCTTTCAGTGAGAGACTTTGTTAGTCTAAAATAAACTCTCACAATCAGTCAAAAAAAGTCACAAGTACGTACTTAGTTAGACCAGGAATAGTTCAACCAAAATAAAAAACATAACCATTTATTGCCCTATTGTTATTCCAAACCAGATGTTCATTTAGAATGACAAGATATTAAGTAAATTACAAACTTTTTGCTTTTACAGTTGAACAGTTACTTTAACTGTAATTTTTTTTGCCTCACTGTTAAAATAAACAGTAAATACATTGTATTAAATAGAACAAATAACAAAAAGTAATAAAGTTATTGCTACTTTTAATAACAAAAGTAATAAATATGTCTGACCATTAAAAGGATAGTTCACCCAGAAATTAAAATTCTGTCATCCTTTACTCACCCTAAGATTGTTCCCAACGTGTATACATTTCTTTGTTCTGCTAAACACAAAGGAAGATATTTAGAAGAATGTCAGTAACCAAACATATATCGTCCCCCATTGACTCTAACAGTATTTTTTCCTCCTATGGCAGTAAATGGGGGACGATATCTGCTTGGTTACTGACATTCTTCTAAATATCTTCCTTTGTGTTTAGCAGAACAAAGAAATGTATACACATTTGGAACAATCTGAGAGTGAGTAAATAAGATAATTTTCATTTTGAAATTAAACTTTTTGTAACGGAAACAAAAACATGGACTTACTGGTCTCCTTTAGAACAGAAATACATTTCCTGGCTTGAATGGGCCTCAGTACAGCTGCCAGATCTGATTCCTTGAGAAATCTGAAATCTTCTGGGGTCTCCACTCCAAGTGACTTTATGGTCTCCTCAAGAGATTTTTTAGTTGCGATTGGGAGGTCAGGTAATACAGCATCAATGGCATTGCTGATGTTTGAAATGTTTAGCTCTGAATCACCCATTTCTGAAAAAAATAATAATTGAATAATTATTAAAATAATAATATTAATAATAATAATAATAATAATTCACGTAAATAAACCCAAAATTGAGAAAATACAGATCAACAATTATGTTCAGTGTGACATCACACTGTGCTTTAATGGAATTACCCTTTTTTCATTCATCATATAGGATGTTAAAGGATAGAAATCTGCCAGGTCATTGATTTTCACACAATGCATTATTTCAGTCTGATTTTTCAATTCATGCAAATGGTATGCAGGAATTAACTCTGCTACATACATTCTCAGCAGAAAATGAACAACTTGATCTTTTATGAGAATAAGTGCAAGTTCTCCAAACTCTATTGAGTCCATATTATTTGTCACAAGGAACTGGCCTTTTTTGTATAACGTACCCCTGTACATTACTTCTGCTGAGACTTTGGTATTGTTCTCTGTAAATTCAAACTGCCTCAATGCATCTTTAACAGAATCACTATACAGCTCTGGGTAAAATGGAGTGCTGTTTTTTACCCTCAAAGTTAGATCACACATTGACCCTTCTGACAGATAGGCCTGGTACATTTGATGTCTTTCAGAGAGAGTGAAGCACAGGTTTTTGAAATTCTTTAAGTTCCTAGCACATCTTTTAAAGTAACTGTGCTTACTCTCAAAGCGCATCGTCCACAATCTGATCAAAGGACCAAACTTTAAAATCAGTGCAGGGTAGTGTCGCAAGTAGTGATGCTTAGGCTTTAGTCTATGTCCTGGAAAAAGAGAGAATCTAGAAGCAAGATATTCTTGGATAAGAACGTCAAGGTATGCGACCTCTGGCAATTAAATTTTCTGTGCACAAACCATCTCCACAATGTCTTTTAGCTGAAGGGTCAACTGCCAAACATCATCCATGGGCTCTTTCACCTTGTCACACATGATCACAGGAAGAAGTCTAAGAAAATTCCAGTTCTGAATAGCATGACCAGAAAGCTTTAAACCATTGGAGTTCACTGCACATGGCTTACTCAATGCATCAGAGGCACTGTATTTAAATTGCTTAATGCGTCTATTCAGAATTGAATAAGTGAACCACTTTTTCTGCTTGATGAAGTACTTCAGGTAAAGAGCTAAATCATAGGAAAGGATACCCTCAAAAATGTCATGGCCTAAACAAGGTGGCAGGCCAGGCATGCAAACGTGAAAGTAATTCAATGAATTAAAAATTGACTCAGATGTTATACCTTCGACGCTTTGTTGTCCCTCAGACTGTAAAATCTCCACAGCAGAATTGTAGTTTTCAGGAGTGCGCTGAGGCCCACAAGCATTTGGATCCGTTTGAAAATCTCTTCGTGATATCTGGCAATACCTGCAGAAATATTCAGAAAAACTAAAATTTTCTGTGAATCCACCGATATTATGAGACCCCAAATTGTCCCCTGCAATGCACAAAACAGTCCCTTTAACATTTTCCTCTGCCACGGTTATTCCATTGTCTTCCAGGTCTTTTAAGTCTGCAATTAGCCTTGAGAAAACTTTGTCATGTCCAAAGTGTTTGAAGTCTTTTTCTCGACACAGCATTACAAGTGACATGTGGTCTGTACTTGATCTTATATGAGGTGGTAAATTAGCCAGAGACAGATATACAGCTAGTATTTTGTGCTTGCTTTTTGCTGAACCTAATGGGTTCACCACCTCAAAAGAATCTTGATATAGAATTAGTTTGAGACATGATGGGTTTTGAGAAAAGAACTCATTTTTGAATACCTGACCATCACTGACATCACAAAGCACATCTGTGCACGGTAAGCATGTATCCTGTGCAGCACAATTCCGCCATAAGTCAGACTCCAATAAACATCTCAAAGTGTCTTTCAATGGAACATAGTAGGCAAACCTCTGTGACCTTGTTTCATCTCTTCCTAAATACAACTTTACTGGTTCTGTGTATCTGAACATCTCTTTGAAAGCCTTTGTTCTTGAAAAAATGGTTCTCATTGGTCCTTCATGACTAATGGTGAATAAGTCAGATTTTTTCACAACATCACATATTCTACCAATGTCCTCATCTGTTAAATCACTTTTCAGAAATGCACTCAATTCAAAGTAAATGTCTGTCCTAGTTCATGTATGCTCTGCATCTCTTCAACAATATTTTGTATAGTTGATGCTGGCAGTAGGAACTGCCCATGTAATTTCAAGTAGAAAAGACAAATATTTCTGAGAAACAGGTCATTGAAATTTTCTTGAACTTCACCCTCATTAGTCTCGCTAAATCTCTCTGTAGGGCCTGTAACTAAAGGTTCAGTTTCGAGACACTGAGAAACTGTCTCCTTATAAAGATCACTTATACTGTTCACGGAACACTGTCTGTGTTTCCTGGACATGTGGGATGTAAACGACGACCTATTAGTGAACGTATGGTCGCATCCTGTTACCGGACATGTCACAACACGTCCTTCGGCTGTTCCTTTAAGTGAGCTGTTAGTGATTTGACATCGCGACACTGGCGCTGGCACATATAAATATTACACGTAAACATCGTAAGGGCTAGGGATGGGCGATACCAGTTATTTTCTTTTCGATCCGATACCAAGTACTTTGAAGACAAGTATCGCCGATTCCGATACTTTTATGAATTATTTATATGTAAGTGATTTTATAGAGTATTGTGATTGCAACATTATTAATAATAAATAACATGGACATGACAACGTTTTGCTTACATTTATTAACAAGCACTGAAAACTTTTACAACATTTCTTCCAAACAAGTTGACATTAACATTTTCCTCTTGAGCCTGTTTTTTCTATGAATGATTAAGTTAATTTTTAACTTAAAAATTAAATTAAATTAAATAAACCCGTGATAAAAGACTGGAATGCACTGGATGACAGTTCGGCTGAGAACACTTCAAATGATTTAATTGTAAAACTTGAACCTGAACAGAATTTTTAATTGGAATCTTCATGTGTTATTTATAGGTTTTTGTTAAGGAACAATAGAATGTTGACATTTTTCCCCTTTAGTCTGTTTCTTCTTTGACTAGTCAACTCCCCTGCTTTAGAAAAAATTCTCTCTGACGGGACAGATGATGCAGTGACCGCAAGATATTTTTTAGCTAGTTTGCTGAGAGCTGGGAAGGTTTGTTCATGATTTCTCCACCAAACTAATGGGTCTTGGTTTCGGGGAACTACTTTTTCCTCAGCATAGCGACGCATTTCAATTATGGAATCGCTGCTTCCTGATTGTTGTTGTTGTGCTGATAGAACCTGCGAGTCAAAATCCCCCCATATGCCTCCTTTAGCTGTAGATGTTGTACATGGTACATCAGTACATGGGGTCATTGGAGGAGTCACTGATGATGCACAGTCTGACACAGACCTTAGGGTAGATGTTGAGGTAATTTCTGGTGCAACCGCCAAGTGGACATCCTGCATTTCAGATAGGAGTCGCTTTTTTACTGCTTCTACATGATTCTTGTCACGAAATGCCAGGTGCTTAAACCTTATGTCAAGAAAGGTGCTGGCACCAAGACTGTGTATGGTTTCAATTCCACGGAATCTCCGCTGACATTGCTGTGCCAGTTCTGAGGCAAAAGAGCTTCCTTGACGCTCTGTGGCAGCAGATGCTCTAAGAAGCAGTGATACTAGAGGAATGACCTTAGAGACAGAAGTATATTTTTCTGCTGACACTTCACGTGTTGCCTCCTCAAAAGGTTTCAGGGCCTCAATGGTTAGATTGATAACAGACCGTTCTTCAGTTGTAAAGCACAAGTCACTCTTTCTAAGTAAACAGAGGGATGTTGTAACCGGATCTATTTGTTCATGTAGCCTCTCCAACATGTAGAAAGCTGAATTCCACCTGGTTTCAACTGAAATAATCAGTTTATGTTCTGCCACTTTCAGTTGATTTTGTATCTGTTTAAGCTTCTCTGTGGCTTTTGTGCTGTGGTGGAAAAAGGATACAATGCTTCTGCATTTTTCCAGCAGATGAGCGGTCTCCGGAGATGCCTTTATTGCATCTTTGACCACCAAGTTTAATGTGTGGGCAAAACATGGGTAATGCATCCAGCCAGCCTTATGCACTGCAGCAACCATATTTGCACCGTTGTCTGTGACAACTGCAAGTACCTTTTGAGTTATGCCCCATTCTTCAGCTATTCTTTTCAGCTGTGCACTAATATTGTCAGCTGTGTGCTGTACACTGAAACAGCAGGTTTCTAGCACAAAATCCTGCATTTGCCAGTTGTCAATAAAATGACAGGTCACAGTTAAATATGCCTCTGTGGACCTTGAGGTCCACATATCTGTTGTGAGAATGACATGGTTTGCATGTTGTAATGTTGTCATTACTTTGCCTTTACATTCAGCATACATATCGTTAATTGTACACTCCATCAGCTTTTTCCGGGAAGGGATTTGGTAACGTGAATCAAGAATCTTGACAAGAGCAATAAATCCTCTGTCTTCTACAACTGAGATTGGCTGGAGGTCCCTTGCAATCATCTCTCCTATGCCTCTTGTAATTTCTGATGCTCTCTGCGAGTCATCTATAAAATATAATACATATATTATGTTCTTAAAGCTGTGTTACAGGCATTAAGAATTTATAATGATAGTAAATCTCTCCCATGTTACTTGACACAAACTATGTCATTTGTTTAATAAACTTTTTTTTTTAAATGTTAAAAATAATGTATAAATGATTTAACTCAAAATATCCACCAGATAGCCTATCAGGTAACAGAAATAGATATATATAATGAAAAAATGTTTAAAGCAAAATATCCAGTTTAATATTCTGCTCCAAATAAAATACTGTAATAGCTTCATATCTGAAACAGTATATATTGTACAAATAATAGCTATAAATAATGTGACTTTTTGTATTCAAATAATCTAACCACCACTTTATACCTGGATAACGTTTTTGACCTCTCTGAAAGCATTCTGCTAGTGAACTCTGCCTCGAGCTAGAAGATGTGGGTCGTGTCTGTGTTGACTCCTCTGCTCGTTTCAGCTGCACCTCGTCGTGCTCTGTAGGGTGTTTTGCTTTCAGATGTTTGGTCAGATTTGTGGTATTACCACAGTGGCGTATGTTTTTTTTACAAATGTCACACGAGGCTTCGTCAGTATTTACTGGAGTGAAATAGCTCCAAATACATTTACATTTTACATTTATGCATTTGGCAGACGCTTTTATCCAAAGCGACTTACAGTGCACTTATTACAGGGACAATCCCCCCGGAGCAACCTGGAGTTAAGTGTCTTACTCAAGGGCCCAACAGTGGCATCTTGGTGGTGCTGGGGCTTGAACCCCTGACCTTCTGGTCAGTAACCCTGAGCCTCAACCACTGAGCCACCACTGCCAAATAACACTTCTTTTTCGTTCACTCATTGCAGTCATGCACTCGAACACCTGTCTGCGCTAACTGACCGTACGTTCTGCTTCATTAATTCCTAGTGATGATCGCCAGAGTGGTCAGTAGGAATTCACAGAACATGTACTAATTGTCGCAAGCGCGTCACAATTTGCTCTGGCCAACCTGTCAACAGCGCTATCGACAATTTGTTGACGCTCTGACGTATTTGAAATAGGCGGCTAAACAAACAGATAGTATCGATACTTTTATTTGAGAATCGATCCTTTTGATACAAAGGCAGTATCGAAAATATCGATACTTAAGGATCGATCCACCCATCCCTAGTAAGGGCATTTGTAGTGTCAACATGTGAATCTATGTTATGTTTACGGTAAAAATGAGCCTTAAATGCCCCATATGAACGAAACGTTTCGTGGCAATCTGTGGCGCCGCACTTGAACACGCATTGTGGTTCATTACGATGAAGTTTGACATGTAAAACGTGTTCCCTAAGGGTTTGCACTGATATGCCACAGAAAAAACAGCTAAACATTGTAACTGCGCGAACAAACACACACTCTACTGTTGTTCTAAACACCTAAATGCTGTTTCACATCTCGGGCTGGACTATACAACGTTAACGTTAGAGCTTGCAAGTCTGACTTTAACGTTACATGCGCGGACATGTTTATGTGTTGTTAAAACAGGGTACACGCTACTCGTGTTTAAAACCACACACTGTTTAATCCAACTTACCAATGTG
>NC_068309.1:2207159-2222159 GCF_025860055.1 Xyrauchen texanus | reverse complement strand
CTTTTCCTCAGTAAAGTTTTTACAGTGTTGAATTTACATTAGCTGAAATTAACGCTAGCGCTGATAAGCTGCAAAGTTAGTTTACTAGCTATGACTAGTCACACTGTGATATATCAATTTGCAGAGGAAGAAGAGAAAATCGACAAGCATCTCAAATTGTTTTAAGAAGAAATGTAGCACAGGGGAGTGTAGGTCTGAGGAAGAAGGCAGAACACTTTTATAAACATGTTTATTTTGATGCATTAGTCAATGAAGAGAAAGTAAATGACAAATAATGTAATTATTACAAATGTGAAATCCTAACTAATACGACTCTCATGATGTTTTGCAGCAGATCTTTTGGACTCCTAGAATGGATCAGTGTCAGAATCACATTTATTAATTGCACAAGTTTCAGTAAGTTCAGTTTATAAGTTGTAGGTCTCTGTCTGTTTTTAGCATCGCATCACTTCTTTTATTCCATTGTAAAAAGAGATTGTGACACCTAGTGCTCAACTCTCATAATCACTCTTTATTTCTGACAGAAATCAATATCAAATACATTCATTGACACTATTTGACTTGATCTGATCTTTATAATGTCTTCAGTCTAATGCAGATGATGTTCTGTAGTCTTGATTCAATCAGAATAAAGACAATAATTCAACTATTAGTCTGGACATGAAGACAAACTTTCATGAAAACTGTTGCATTGTGGTTATTGAGACTGATGTGTCGCCTGTTGAGGGATCAGAAACACTTTTATATTGTACAACTGCTCCAAATCTGCACAAACACACTCCAAATGCATTTCAATGGAATTGATCATAGATATATATTTCATATCAATGTATTTGATTTGCTGTAAAATATCAGTTTATAACAACATGATTTTGTCCTGAATGTATGTTTATTAGAATCTCTTTTATCACTTCATTCATATCTCAGTTTGCATGTTTTGGGCTTTTGTGCAGATGTGACTCTTTCCTGTCCTGTAATTATGTGTGTAGTGTCTGTAGTCACACAGTAGGTGGCGTTATACACCAGTTCAACTCATTATTTGACATCTAGTGTTTTTAAAGTCTGTTTTAATCCATCATTCATGGTAGTACACTATCCTCTATACTGCACAAATACTAAGAGAAATATAAATGACACCTAAGGGGCAATTTAGAGTCTCCAATTCACTTAACCTGCATGTTTTTGGACTTGTGGATTAAACCAGAGCAAACCCACGCGAACATAGAGAGAACATGAAAACAGAAAGGCTCAATTGAGCCGAGACTCGGACCATGAGCCACCATGCCACCCCTGAAATCATATTATTTATTGAAAATGTTCACTGACCGTTGATCTCTTGTGCGTGTTCATGAGTCTGCGTTCAAGCTTTTGAGCTCTTTGCATGAGAACAACAGTAGCTACACAGCATGCGCGAGAAGGGGCGTACAAGCAAAAACTCCTTTTGTTTTGTTTCAACAGGTCCACCAGCGATATTAACAACAGAAAACATGTTTGCCTATTGACCTGTTTCAGGGACATCACAAACTCTTCAGGTTTTGTAAGTTTGTGTGCAGCAAGCGAGAACAAGAGTGATTCACTGAAACAGGGCAATAGTTCAAATGCTACATCAGATGTACAGACGCTGGCTGAGATTTTAGTGAAAATACATACAGTGGATATTAAAGTCTACACACCCGTGTGAATTTGCAGGATTTTTAAATGCAAAGACAGAAATAACAACAATGTAAATGTCAGACTAAATTTCCATCTTTAATGTGATCTTCCAACAAACAAGATTTTTAATATTTTTGAGGAACATTTTAAATAAAGAAGTACAAACACTCTGATTGCAGAAGTGTGCACACCCCGCCCAACTAATATTTTGTGGAAGCACCGTTTGCATTTATTACAGCAGCAAGTCTTCTATTCATTTTGCACATCTCGACTTTTCTTTGCAAGTTCCTTCAAATTTCGAGGGGATCTCCTGCGTACAGCTCTTATTATAGGACTGGGGTCTGTGCTCTGACTGGGCCATGCCAAGACTTTAATTTTCCTTTTCTGAAGCCATGCCTTCGTCAACTTGGACGTGTGCTTTGGGTTACTGACATGTTGGAATGTGAAAGTCCTCTTCATCTCCAGCTTTCTGATAGAGGCCAGCAGGTTTTGTGCAAAATATCTTGATATTTGGAGCTTTTCATTAACCCATCTATCTTGCCCCTGACCCAGCTGAAGAGAAGCTTCCCTTAAGCATGATGCTACCACCACCATGCTTCAAAGTCGGTCCTTGGATGATGAGCTTTATTGGCTTTACATTAAATATATCTTTTACAGTTTAGGCTGAAAAATCCAACCTTTGACCTGTCAGACCATGGGCTTGGATGTTCCCTTTTGTAAGTCAGGGTTTATGTCTTGCCACCCTTCCCCAAATCCCAGACCTGTGCAGAATACGAGAGATGTAGCTCCTTCAGTGTTGCTATTGGCCTCTTGCTATTCTCCCGATAACTTTTCTCCTCGTCCTCTCATTAACTTTGGAGGGCCGTTCTGATCTGTCTCTGTATTGCCACATTCTGTCCACTTATTGATTCTTGAGTGCTCCATGGTACATCTAGAGCCATCAATGTTCTTTTATATCCCTCTCCTGATTGGTACTTTTCACCAATTAACTCTCGCAGTTTCTTTGGCAACTCTTTGTGGACCATTGCTCTGCCAATAGGATGCAACCCCAAACATTCAAGCAAATACTAAAGCAACAGCTGACTTTAATCTGGATTCAATCAGAATCCATTTCATTGATGGCTGGTGTATCTACCCATTCTCCCAATAATCAATTAAATGCTTTTATAATATGCAACATAATGTAATTGTTTCTTTACAGAAGATGTCTTGTAACTAAGATGACTCAAGGCATGGTTTCACATACAGTTTTATTGTAAACATTACAATAATATACAAAATGCATCCCACAACCTCTTTCAAAACACAAATCTGCCATTATTGCAGGTATAATCACCGTGTTATGTGACTTTTCCCTCAGTTGTTTGTTCCAGAAGTCTCTTTAGATCGGTGAACTGTGTTTCTCAATCACACCTGATTCAGATCAGATCATTACTAAAGACTTCATGACCTGAGCTGTGTTTCTCAAAAGCATTATATAGCACACAATCATTGGCATTTAGATACAGTAAAGTCATCTTCACACTGCAGAACCCACATGTGCTATTTGATACTCTGAAACATTAAAATGCTTCTGTTCTACATGTAACAGTTTACACAATGTGACACATGATGTCTGCCACAAATCAAGAGTGCTGTATGTCACACCCTTAATTTAGAGTCAACTGTGTCACACCCCCAAAAGAAACAATTGGTGATAAGAATCAGACATAGCTTTTTTGCTAGGCGTGCTGACATATACAAAGAATTTGTTTCAGGGCAGTGCAGCTTTGCCCCTGGGCGCTTCGACAGCGCTGTCTAAAAGAGAAATGTTCCTGTCTAAAAGAGTGTTTTCTCTAAGTTTCAGTCCCTCTGAGTCTGTAGACTAGACTCCTCAACACTCAATGCTACAATGAGACAGTCCAGTAAGTGTGCATGGAGAACCAGAAGATTACATCCATGTGATATTTGACTTTATTTATAAAACCGAGAGAAATATGTCCTCTATGTCCTATATTCACAAAGCTCGAGTCACTCAAAAAAGCCTTTATATAATATATTTCACAACACTGATCTTAGAATTTATATTAAAACACTTTCAAATATGAAAAACTGAACTGTACACTTTTCAATTTCATGTAATTGCACTTTTATTCATTTTATTTCTTTATTTTTTTTTTTGTGTTCTGTGTCTTCTAATTTGTTAATTTGTCATTTGAAAAAGTCAGCAGCGTCATTAAAAGTTTCTGTCTCCACAGTCACGTGACTCATTTTCTGTCCTTTTTTAAATAATTTGGGACATGTGCAAAGGATTGTGGGTGATCCACTAATGATACACCCGATGCATCCTCCAGAATATGTTAAAGAAGGCCGTGAAACGAGGCTGTCGTCACGATTGAGACGGTGTTGAACGGTGTTTGATGACGTGACAGATGAGATATCAGTCTAACGAGTCTGCAGTCAATCACACTTAGTGTGTCGCTCTCTGTCAGAATAATCCCGTAAGAACACGTGAACACCAAACTGCTGCAGAGATCAAATACACCGAATGTATGAGAGTCCAAACTGCACGTCAATATGAAGAAACACAAATCACACACATTTATACATCATTTGGAAATCCTGACCGGTCTAAAACAGAGGACGTACGGTCACACAGTTTGAGCAGTTAGTTTCATTTCTGTTTGGTATTTTCACACTTTAATTCCTCTGAAGTCTCTGAAACTTCCTGTTTTTAGAGACTTCCTAATTTTATTTTATTTTTCACCTTTTGAATTCTTGACTAAAAAAATCACATGACTGACATTGTGTCACCTTTTATGTTGAGCTGATGTCTAAAAGATAAAACACAGCGTTCAGAATCACACAAGTATTTAAAAATGTCAAGAATCATGATTGCACAAGAACACAATATATAAATATAAATATAAATATAAACATAATAACTGCATTTGTGGGGTTTGTTTGTGCTGATTGTGTTTATAGTTTATTATTTCACCAGAATGAAGTAAATTATTACATATTCAGTCTTCATTGATTAATCTGAACTTCAGGAACCGACAATAAACATCTTTGAACTATTAAAGATTGTTTTATTCTTATTATCACTAATTACATTATTTGTCATTTACTTTCTCTTCATTGATTAATGCATCAAAATAAACATGTTTATAAAAGTGTTTAGATTTATAAAGTGAACACTTGTAGAACTGAATCAGTCTGTAATAACACAGTTATTACACACATATAAATCAATCAGTTCAAATAAAAGCAGCAGACACAATCACATTTGATACGACACAAAGTAGAATGAAAACATGTTTTATTATTATTTCATTTTCATTTCATTTCATTTATTTATGTATTCTCTTTTCATGGTAATGCAACACGAAATGCCACAACAGCAATTTAACAAATCCAACAAACACAACAAAAATACATTCCATGACAAAAAGAACAGGATTAGGAAGAAGAAAAAAAAATCTTATAAACTCCTCCCCCATTCTTATAATAATAAAAAAATTACACATTAGATGACCTCACCAACATGACAAAAGATAACAACAACAAAAAATAACAAAATAGCCCAGACCAGATAATCTACTTTCAATTTGAACAATTTTCCTTTTTTTTATATTTTATTATTAATTCTGCTTACACAACACTAAACAAACAAACAAAAACAACAATGATGGAATGATGACAACGAGACCATTGTTGTTGTAATTTTATAAATTTTCACAATCATCTTTATATAAATTAAGTATCTTCTGTTTATACTTGTATTTAAATTGGAGAATGTTTGAACAACATTTTAGATCATTTTCTAGAAAATTCCATCTTTTCACACCAGAAACTGAAACACACATTTGTTTGAGGGTATTTCCAGCAAAAGGTGTTTAAAGTCTTTATTTCTTCTGCTTGTCCCACTATTTACAGTAAAAAGAGTTTGCAGTCCATGCGGTAACAAGCAGTATTTTGCTTTATGAACAACTAATAAAGTTTGTAAAGCAACCAAATCCTTCAGTTTGAGTAGTCCTGACTCCAGAAACAGTCCTGTAGTATGTTCTCTTGGAGTAACTCCATTAATTATTCTTATGTCTCTATTTGCAAAATAAATAATGGCATTAAATTAGTGAAATAAGAATTACCCCATATCTCCAAACAATACATCAAATATGGCAAAATAAAGGAACAATATAGGATTCTCATTGCCTTATAATTTAACATAAACTTTACTTTACTCAAAACGGCAATGTTTTTACAAATTGTATTTCTTACATAAGATATATGTGACTTCCATTTAAATGTTTCATCAATGAGTACTCCTAAAAACCTCAATTCTGACACTCTCTCAATAATTATTCCATTTAAAGTCAAACGAACATTTTCAGGGCATTTTTGATTTGTAAACAACATACCTTTTGATTTTACTTAAATTTAATGACAGTTTATTTTTATTAAACCATTTCTGAAGTAGAACCAATTCTTGTTCAATAGTTTTCATTAATATTTTGATGTTCTTTCCCGATACAAAAAAATTAGTATCGTCCGCAAAAAGAACAAAACGTAAAATCTTTGATTCATCACAGAGATCATTAATAAATAAAGTAAATAATTTTGGCCCCAGCACAGAGCCTTGAGGGACTCCACACTTAGATTCATGGCCTATACTCGACATATTGTTGTCTATTTTCTAAGTAACTAATAATCCAGTTTAATACTACACCTCTAATTCCATATGTCTGTAATTTAGATATCAATATACCGTGATCAAGAGTGTCGAAGGCCTTTTTAAAAACACCAACTGTGTGATTTTTATTCTCCAATTCTGTGGTAATGTCTTCTGTGATTTTCATCAAAGCCACAGCTGTTGAGCGGGTGCTTAGAAACCCAAACTGATTATCATGTATCAAAGAATGTTTTTCAAGAAAATAATCCAATTTTTTAACAAAAAGCTTCTCCAGAAAGCAAAGATATTGGCCTATAATTTGTGAGACTATGCCTATCACCAGATTTAAAAAGGGGAATCATTTTAGCCACCTTCATTTTATCTGGAAAGAAACCTGTATTAAAAGACAAATTGATTATATATTTTAATGGTCTACTAATGCAACTTATAGTTTCTTTAACATTATACAGATCTAAGCCATCACTATCGCATGAATTTTTACTTTTTAATTTAGAGACAATAGAAATAATTTCACTCTCACTAACTTCATCAACAAAAAGAGATTGCATGACTCTGCTTTCACCTGTCCAGCTTTTATTTTCATTATGTAGTGGTATACTGTAGTTTTGGCAAGATTTGGACCAACATTGCAGAAAAATGAATTAAATTCATCAGCCATTTTTTCACCATTTATCTCGACGTTCTGTTCATTCATTAAGTATAATGGCTGACAATATTTCATTTCACTGCCCATAACCTCCCTTAAGACTTTCCACATTCTTTTGATATTTTATTATCTATCAACAAGTTTATATAATAATCTTTCTTTGCACGTCTCATTATAGTAGTCAGCTTATTTTTATAGGCTTTATATTTTTTTCTGCATTTGCTGTCCGATATTTTACAAAGTCCCGATAAAGCTTATTCTTATTTTTACACGATTTCAATATACCCTTCGTTAACCAAGGTTTTTTTATTATTTCTTACTTTATCATTCAATATTTTTATTGGACAATTTTTATTATATAACCATAGATACTTTTAGATTCATAAGCCTTATTAACATTATTTGTACTATAAACATTGTCCCATTGTTCTTTCATAAGATCATCCCTAAATCTATTGAGTCTTTCCTCCGTTCTTAACCTAATAACTTTACTAGACTTTTCTTTCTTTATTTTTACTTCACAGAGGTGAGTTACAAAAATCGGTAAATGATCAGTTGTATCATTTAACAAAAGACCACTTTTGACCGTTTTTTTCAAATTTATTTACAAAAATGTTATCAATTAATGTGGCACAACGTCTAGGTTACGTATGTAACCTCAGTTCCCCGATGGAGGGAACGAGACGTTGTGTCAGAGAACGACACTAGGGGTCTCTCTTGAGCGCCGATATTCACCTCTGTACTATGAAAAAAGGCCAATGAGAGTTGGCAGCCAGTATTTGCATGTCCCGCCCCCGGACATACAGGTATTTAAGCGGCGCAAATACGGGAGTTCATTCAGGATTTTTCTGAGGAGCCGGAAATGGTCCGGCCACAACAGGGGCTCGGCTCAGCGACGTGGCAAGGGGGACACAACGTCTCGTTCCCTCCATCGGGGAACTGAGGTTACATACGTAACCTAGACGTTCCCCTTCTGTCGCTCTCTTACGTTGTGTCAGAGAACGACACTAGGGGTCCGCTTAAAAAGCGCCATGCGCTGAGCTGTGTACGTGATCCGCTGATACAGGAGCGAGCAGGTATTCCTACGTGCAGAACGACCAACTGTATCAGGCCGCACGTACCCTTCCCCAATGCCCCATTTAAGCCATCAGGATTCCTTATCGTTACCCCGGAGGGGGGAACAAGGTGACGGCCGCCAACATGGGAACGGGCCAGCCTGGCTGGGCCTCTTTTCTCTCTATGTTTCTCGCATAGAGCAACTACGGCCGGGGCCCTTACACGCATTGAGGGAAGGGGGTCTTAGCCCTTGGTAGGGCGAGGAAGACCCTGCGGAGGCCACACCTACCCGGAGGGGAGGCAAATTTGAGTGGCACATACATCGCATGGCCTATACCTAGGCCTTATGCGGAACAGTAGTGCGGTGGTAGCACCAGCCTAAAGAGGGGGGAGCATACAGCACGGCACCTGAGGTAGCTGTGACTGCCTAAGGGAAACACGGCGTCAACTCACGTGAGGGGACAGAACCGTGGTTTTACACACAGGGGGAGTCCGAGCAGGAGGCCTTACCTGTGGGGCCCCTATACCAGTACAGGGTAGCTAGCGGTACCCGCAGTGGTTTGGGTCGGCGAGTCCCTCCGCAGAACTGCGACCCGCAAGGGCTAGGGGAGGAGCCAACCAGTGTCCCAAGCCTGGGATCTCCTGGGAAGAAGGCGCACTGTTTCCCCTGGTTAGGGGGAAGGGCGCTGGGTGCAAGCGATCCACCCGGTCAGATCGTCGGCGTGTCACCGAGTTCTACGGGCTCGGTACCTGAGAGAACACGGGACGAAACTGACTCAACTCGGAGATTGTAGAATCTCGCAAAAGTGTTAGGTGTTGCCCAGCCCGCAGCTCTACAAATGTCTGCTAGGGCAGTGCCCCTAGCCAGTGCCCATGAGGACGCCACACTCCTGGTGGAGTGGGCTCGGACCCGCAAAGGGGGGGGCACGGCCTGGGTGTGATAAGCCAGGGAAATGGCATCGACAACCCAGTGGGCGAGTCTCTGCTTGGAGACAGCGTTCCCTTTCTGCTGTCCCCCAAAGCAGACGAAGAGCTGCTCAGAGCGTCTGGTGCTCTGTGTGCGGTCCAGGTAAATACGTAAGGCACGTACCGGACACAGCAGTGAGAGGGCTGGGTCTGCCTCCTCCCGGGGCAGCGCTTGCAGGTTCACCACTTGATCCCTGAAGGGTGTGGTAGGAACCTTGGGCACGTAGCCCGGTCGCGGTCTTAGGATCACGAAAGTGTCTGCCGGACCGAACTCCAGGCAGGCGTCGCTAACAGAGAACGCATGCAGGTCCCCGACCCTCTTGATGGAGGCGAGCGCGATCAGCAGGGCCGTCTTGAGAGAGAGGGCCCTGAGTCCAACTGAGTCAAGTGGCTCGAAGGGGGGTCTCCGGAGTCCCATCAGGACGACCGAGAGATCCCAGGAGGGAAATAGGTTAGGCCGGGAGGGAATCATCCTCCGGGCACCTTTTAGGAACCTGACGATTAAGCCGTGCTTGCCAAGAGACTTGCCGTCTACCGTGTCATGGTGGGCCGCGATAGCAGCAACATACACCTTGAGGGTGGAGGGGGACAGCCTCCTCTCCAGCCTCTCCTGAAGAAACACGAGCACTGACCTAATTGCGCACTTCTGCGGGTCTTCGGCTCGGGAAGAACACCAGTTCGCGAATAGACGCCACTTCAGGGCGTAAAGATGCCTGGTCGAAGGGGCTCTGGCTTGGTTAATAGTGTCTATGACGGCTAAAGGTAGGCCAGCTAGACCCTCCGCGTCCCGTCCAGGGACCAGACGTGGAGTTTCCAGAGGTCTGGGCGCGGGTGCCAGAGCGTGCCCCGTCCCTGAGAAAGAAGGTCCTTCCTCAGGGGAATTCGCCAGGGAGGGGCTGTCATAAGGAGCGTGAGATCCGAAAACCACGTCCGGTTGGGCCAGTAGGGGGCCACCAGAGTGACTTGCTCCTTGTCCTCCCTGACCTTGCATAGCACCTGTGCAAGAAGGCTCACTGGGGGAAAAGCGTACTTGCGCAGCCCCACGGGCCAGCTGTGTGCCAGAGCATCTGTCCCCAGGGGAGCCTCTGTGAGGGCATACCAGAGCGGACAGTGGGAGGTTTCCTGGGAGGCAAACAGGTCTACCTGGGCCTTGCCGAACCTGTCCCAAATCAGCTGGACCGATTGGGGGTGGAGCCTCCACTCTCCGCCAGGCAAGGTTTGTCTTGACAGCGCGTCCGCTATCACATTGAGGTTGCCGGGGATGTGAGTGGCGCGCAGCGACTCCAGAGGAGGAGACGACGGGCGAGTTGTGACATGTGGGGGGAGCGTACTCCGCCTTGGCGGTTTATGTAAGCCACCACCGTGGTGCTGTCTGTCCTGACCAGGACATGTTTGCCACGAATCATCGGAAGAAATTTCTTCAGGGCAAGACGAACGGCCAGCAGCTCTAGGCAGTTGATGTGCCAGCGCAGCGGGCCTTGGTTCCACCGGCCTGCAGCTGCGCGCCCGTTGCACACGGCGCCCCAACCCAATTTGGAGGCGTCGGTTGTAACCAGAACGCGACGGGACACCTGCTGCAAGGGTACCCCTGCCCGAAGAAAGCAGAGGTCTGTCCAGGGTTTGAAGGTTTGGAGGCAGGCAGTGGTAATTTCCACGCCGTGCATGCCGTGGCGCCATGCTCGTCTCGGGACTCGAGTCTGGAGCCAATGCTGAAGTGGTCTCATATGCATCAACCCTAGTGGCGCGACCGCCGCGGAGGATGCCATATGCCCCAGGAGCTGTTGGAAACGCTTCAATGGGACCACGGTGCCTGGCTTGAAGGAAGCGAGGCATTCCAGCACTGACTGAGCACGTTCGTTGGAGAGACGTGCTGTCATTGAGACTGAGTCTAACTCCAAACCGAGAAAAGAGATGCTCTGGACTGGGGTGAGCTTGCTCTTCTCCCAGTTGACCTGAAGCCCCAAGCGGCGGAGGTGCTCGAGCACCTGGTCTCTGTGTGCGCATAGTAATTCCTGCGAGGGGCCAGAATAAGCCAATCGTCGAGGTAATTGAGTATGCGTATGCCCGCTCCTCGTAGCGGGGCAAGAGCCGCCTCTGCGACCTTCGTGAAGACGCGAGGGGACAGAGACAGGCCGAAGGGGAGGACCTTGTACTGATACGCCTGGCCGTCGAATGCGAACCGTAGAAAGGGTCGGTGTCGAGGGCGAATTGAGACGTGAAAGTACGCGTCCTTCAGGTCTACCGCTGCGAACCAATCTAGATGCCGAACGCCAGATAGAATTTGTTTCTGGGTGAGCATTTTGAACGGGAGTTTGGACAGGGTCCGATTGAAAACTCGCAGGTCCAAGATCGGTCGTATGCCACCGCCTTTCTTGGGTACAACGAAGTAAGGGCTGTAGAAACCCTTCTTCGTTTCGGTTGGAGGGACAGGCTCTATCGCGTCCTTGATTAGAAGGGAGGCGATTTCCTCGCGCAGGGAGAGGGCATGTTCGCCGTGCACTGCGGAGGAACGAACGCCCAGGAAGGGGGGCGGAGACCTGGCAAACTGAATTGCGTAACCGAGTCGAATGGTCCGGTGCAGCCAGCGTGACGAGCTGGGCAGAGAAAGCCATGCCTCTGCGCTCTGTGCTAGGGGCACCAAGGGGACAAGTATTTTGGACGTACCCGGCGGGGCTTCGCAGCAGTGCGGAACAGGTAACGCAGCGTCGGGAGGCTCTGTGGCGTCCCGAGGCTCTGGTGCTGAGAATAAGCTCAAAGCACTTACCTTGTTCCGCGCGCCCGGCAGGGGCGGGTTCGTGACAGAGGAGGAGGTCTGATGTCGGCGTCCTCTGGGCTCGTCTGAACCGGCCGGCCGGGGAACAGTCGTGGAGCTGAGGGCGGGAGCACCGCATCCTGGGCGCCGGGACTGTTGAGGCCTGAAACAAAAGTGCCGTGAGAACGGCATTTGCGGGCCATGTGACCCAGAGGTAAAGGAAATAGCTCTTTTATTGAGAATTTGGGTACCGCAGCCCCCGTCAGGGGGTGCGGCAAATGAAAAAACACAGGATTCTCCTCCCGGCCCTCCACCGGGGGACGGAGCGGTCTCACCATCTCCGGAGCTAACTTCTCGTCCTCTGGGTCCGCTGTCTCAGGGACGTTTGGGAGCCTTCCGGGTCCTCGACGGGGTCCGTGAGGCAGGGGGCGTACGCTTCCTGCGGTTTGCTCGACGCTGGGGCTGAGAGCTGGGCCCAGGTTGGGGCGGAGCAGAAGATCTTCTGGCCGCAGGAGGACGCCCTCGGCGAGCAGATGGGGCCTGGGCCATGGCGGCAGGCTTGCGGCGCGGCATGATGTGAGAAATGGCCTCCGTCTGCTTCTTCACCAGGGAGAACTGCTGGGCAAAGTCCTCCACGGTGTCGCCGAAGAGGCCGAACTGGGAGACAGGGGCGTTGAGGAAGCGAGTCTTGTCGGCTTCACGCATCTCGACCAAGTCCAGCCACTGCTGACGTTCCTGGACCACCAGAGTGGCCATCGCCTGCCCGAGTGCCCGCGCTGTGACCTTCGTCGCTCTCAGGGCGAGGTCGGTCGCTGAGCGCAGTTCCTGCAGCGTGTCGGGATCAGGGCCACCCCCGTGCATGTTGCGGAGTGCCTTGGCTTGGTGGACCTGCAGGAGAGCCATGGCATGCAGGGCGGAAGCGGCGCGTCCAGTAGCGCTGTAGGCCTTCGCGGTGAGCGAGGATGTTGCTCTACAGGACCGGGAAGGGAGTACAGGGCGGCCCCGCCAGGTGGTAGTGCTTCCGGGGCATAGATGGATCGCAACAGCTCTATCCACCTGGGGGATCTCCGTGTACCCGTGGCGCGCTCCGCCGTCGAGGGTGGCGAGGGCGGATGAGCAGGTGGCACGACGAGTGGAGAGGGGTGCTCTCCACGAAGACGTCAGCTCATCATGCACCTCCGGGAAGAAAGGTACTGGGGGGGGCGAGGCTGTGAGCGGCGCCCCACGCCCCCAAAAACCAATCATCTAGCCGTGATGGCTGCGGGGAGGATGGAGGGTTCCAATCCAGGCCCACGCTATTGGCTGCCCGGGAAAGCATATCGGACATCTGCGCGTCGGCCTCCTGCTGGGCGTGCAAGCCCGAAGGCGGAAGCCCAGAGGAGCCCTCAGCGTCAGAGCCCACGCCCTCCGATGTCGCGGCGAACTCATCTGCTTCCATCGCCTGAGGGTAGGCAGACTGGCTGTGAGGCGAGTCGCCGCCACCTCGAGCGAAGACGGGAGTCAACGAGCGTGCCGGGGCGCGGGTGGTCCGAGGGGGCGTACCCGGCGGAGCTGCACCCGCTGCCATCCCCAAATCGCCTCCATCGCCAGCCGCATCGTCCTCAATCCCGTGGGAAGAAGGAGCGACACGGGGGGCGGCTGGAGTGGCTTGCTTACGATTGTAAGCAAGCCGCGACCGCTAACGTTGTCATGGTCATGTTCTCGCAGTGAGAGCATGAACCATCCACAAACGCAGCCTCGGTGTGATCACTGCCCAGACACACGAGACAACGCCTGTGGCCGTCGGAAGCGGAGAGCACTCTACCGCATCCAGGAACAACACAGGGGCGGAAGGGCATCTTTAAAAAGACGCGTCCTTAAAAGGACGTTCACGCCGCTGTTTTGCTCTTTTAGAGGAAATTACTCTTTTAAATAAAATCACTCTTTTATGAATGAAAGACTCGTGAGAGATCTTTCTATCTGCAACTGTCGATGCGCTCAGGGGCAGGAAGTGCACAGCCGTGCAACCAGGAGAAAGCCGCTGTTGTGCGCCGTAGAATCCAACAGCATGCAGCAGAGGATAGCAGGAACTCGGTGTGTAGTCACGCAGCAAACTGCAAACACGACCATCGGCTCCGAAGAAATTTTCTGAATGAACTCCCGTATTTGCGCCGCTTAAATACCCGTATGTCCGGGGGCGGGACATGCAAATACTGGCTGCCAACTCTCATTGGCCTTTTTTCATAGTACAGAGGTGAATATCGGCGCTCAAGAGAGACCCCTAGTGTCGTTCTCTGACACAACGTAAGAGAGCGACAGAAGGGGAACTGGAAGTTATTCGACTAGGCCTAGTAATGGTAGGATAAAGACCTCTGCTATACATGAAATCAAGAAAATCTAAACTACCAGTATGATTAGACACATTCAAGAGATTTATATTAAAGTCCCCGCAAATTATAGATACTTTATTTTCATTCGTCCCAACTAATAATTGCTCCAGCTTGTTATTAGATGCTGTAATGACCCTGGAGTTCTATATATGCATGTTACAACATTATTCCTCTGTTTCTTCATTTCAATCTCAGTTAAACAGTTAAACATTCCATTAAATCTTCTGTTGCAGTAGTCATACACTCAATTGTTTTACATTTCAGATCACTACTAACATATAAAGCAACCCCCCCTCCTCTGTTATTAATCCGATTAACATAAAACAATTCAGAACCCTCAAAATGAAATTCCACACCTTTCTCATCCGTTAACCAAGTCTCATACAAAGCTATAACAGTAAATGTATTTTGTAATGTGTTCAAATAATCATATATTTTACTAAAATTTGAATACAGGCTTCTACAATTCAAATGAATAAGAGAAAATGAACCAGCCGTTTCTATATTACTAGTAAATTCTGCGTCTGTATAGTATTTACATGTATCATTTATATTTGGAAATAAATACATTTCATAAATGTTTCTCAGTTTTCACATGAACTTTACTTTCAAAACTACTAAACAAGATAAACTGGTGCTGTTGTAAAGCTGATGACCTCAAATACCACAAACAGCAGAAGAAATACTGTATGTATCACTAAAGTATCACTTCTCTATAAGTACAAAACAACTTGATGGATCACAAGTAGACACAGTATGAGTGCCGTATATAAGAATGAATGTGGGAGGAGTCATGAGTGTATATAAAAACATTTCTCTCTCTCAGTTCTCTTGTTATCCTGTGACAGAAGATGTTCATGGTTTGACTTTCTACTCGAGTCGTGTC
>NC_068309.1:2155011-2206659 GCF_025860055.1 Xyrauchen texanus | reverse complement strand
GTGGGTTTTCAGGAGTTTAGTAGAAGGAAAAGGTTTAGATTGAAGAAAATTGTCACAAACTTACAGAGAGGGAAACCCTCAACCAAAAGACTAACAAAGCATGTTAATGTCACAAGGGCTGAATCTTCTGTCTTGTCTTGGATTGATTTCGTTTTCTCTTCTTGTTCTTTTTCTTTTCCCTCTTTTCATGGAGAGCTTAAAATTAGGAACAATTAATATTAATGGAGGGAGGGATTGAAATAAAAGAGCAGTCTTATTAGAATATATTCAGACTAAGAACATCAATATACATTTTTTACAAGAAACTCATAGTGACATGACAAATGAAATAGACTGGAAAATGTTGTGGGAAGGTTTTTTAATAAAGTACATGATGGTTTAAGGCAATATGATAAGAATGCTTTTTTAACTTTAGGTGGGGACTGGAATACCCTAGATTTTACTTTAGATAGAAATGGAGAGGAACCCTGCCCTCCCTCAGTGAATGTCTTAAGTAATATTAATAGAGATTATGATTTATTTGATGTATCGAGAGAACAGCATCCAAAGGCAAGACAATACACCTGGGTTAAGGCGTCTAATGCACATATTAGTTCAGCTAGGTTAGATAGGTTTTATATTAGTAGAAACAAAAAAAATAGAGTTTTAAAATCGTCTAGGTTACAGATGTAACTTCCGTTCCCTGATGGAGGGAACAAGACTTTGTGTCGGAGAAGCGACACTAGGGGTCTCTCTTGAGCACCGAATATACCGCTGATCTATCAAAAAAGGCCAATGAGAAGTTGGCAGTCAGTATTTGCATACCCCGCCCCCGGACATACGGGTATAAAAGCGAGGCAAATACTAGAGTTCATTCAGGACTTTTATGAGGAGCCAGAAATGGTTCTGGCCACTACAGTGGTTCGGCTCAGCGACGTGGCCGGGAAGACACAACGTCTCGTTCCCTCCATCAAGGAATGGAGGTTACATCCGTAATCTAGACGTTCCCCTTCTGTCGCTCTCTCCACGCTGTGTCGGAGAAGCGACACTAGGGGTCCAATTTAAATCCGCCATGCGCTGAGCCGTGTAAGTGTTCTGCTGACACAGGAGCGGGCAGGTATTTCTTATGTGCCAAATGACCGGCTGTGTCAGACTGCACGTACCCTTCCCCAATGCCCCAAAAAAGTCGTCGGAATCCTTCTGGTTACCCTAGACAGGGGAACAAGGCGACGCTTGCCAACCTGGGAACAGGCCAAGCCTGGCCGGACCTCTTTTCTCTCTATGTTTCTCGCATAGAGCAATAGACAGCCGGGGCCCTTACACGCACTGAGGGAATGGGGTCTTACCCAATTTCCTATTCTTTCTGGGGGAAAATACCCTGCGGAGACCACCCCTACCCAGCTGGGGAGGTAAGGTGGTGAATATATCACATGTGTTTTTAGGCGACACGTGGAAGTGGCGCGGTGGTAGATCCAGCCTCAGTGAGGGGGGAGTTGCTACACACGGCGACCGGGGGCAGCCGAAACTTACCCAAGGAAAAACCCAGGTCTGCTCGTAAGGGGACCGTATCATGGAAAATACACACAGGGGGAGTCCGCATAGGAGTCCTCACCCTGTGGAGCACCTATTCCAGTACAGGGTAGAGTGAAATCTCCTGGGAAAAAAAGACGCACAGTTTTACCTCAAGCGAGGGAAAGGGTGCTATATGCAAGCGATTCACCCGGCCAGCCCATCAGCGTGTTACCGAGTTCTACTGGCTCGGATCTGAGAAAATACGGGATGAAACAGACTCAACCCTGAGACTGTAGTATCTCGTAAAGGTGTTGGGTGTCACCCAACCCGCTGCTCTACAAATGTCTGCCAGTGAGGTACCCCTGGCCAGTGCCCACAAAGACGCAACGCTCCTTGTCAAGTGAGCTCGGATCCGCAGGGGGGGGGGGGCATGGCCTGAGTGTGATAAGCCAATGAAATGGCATCTACTACCCAGTGGGAAAGCCTCTGTTTGGAGACAGTGTTTCCTTTCCGCTGTCCCCCAAAGCATACAAAGAGCTGCTCAGAACGTCTAAAGCTCTGCGTGCGGTCCATGTAGGTACGCAAAGCACATTCCGGACACAGCAACGAAGGGGCTGGGTCTGCCTCCTCCCGGGGCAGCACTTGCAGGTTCACTACCTGTTCTCTGAAGGGTGTGGTAGGAACCTTGGGCACGTAGCCCGGTCGCGGTCTTAGGATCACATGAGTGTCTGCCAGACCGAACTCCAGGCAAGTGTCGCTAACAGAGAATGCTTGCAGGTCCCCAACCCTCTTGATGGAAGCGAGCGCGATCAGCAGGGCAGTCTTAAGAGAGAGGGCCCTGAGTCCAACTGATTCTAGCGGCTCGAAGGGAGGTCTCTGGAGACCGTGAGGACTACCGAGAGATCCCAGGAGGGGAACAGGCTTGGGCGGGAGGGATTTAGCCTCCGGGCACCTCTTAGGAACCTGATGATTAAGTCGTGCTTACCAAGGGACTTGGCGTCTACTGCGTTGTGGTGAGCCGCGGTAGCAGCGACATACACCTTTAGGGTGGAAGGGGACAGCCTCCCCTCCAGCCTCTCTTGCAGGAATAAGAGCACTGACCTAACTGTGCACCTCTGAGGGTCTTCAGCCCTGGAAGAACACCAATCTGCGAACAAGCGCCACTTCTGGGCATAGAGCTGCCTGGTAGAAGGGGCTCTGGATTGGTTGATCGTGTCTACAACGGTAGGTGGTAGACCAGCTAGATCTTCTGCGTCCCGTCCAGGGACCAGATGTGAAGTTTCCAGAGGTCTGGATGCGGATGCCAGAGCATGCCCTGCCCCTGAGAAAGAAGGTCCTTCCTCGGGGGAATTTGCCAGGGAGGGGCTGTCGCGAGGAGCACGAGGTCCGAGAACCAGGCCCGGTTGGGCCAATAGGGAGCCACTAGTGTGACTTGTTCCTCGTCCTCCCTGACCTTGCACAGCACCTGTGCAAGAAGACTCACTGGGGGAAATGCATACTTGCGTAGCCCCACGGGCCAGCTGTGTGCCAGCGTGTCTGCCCCAAGGGGAGCCTCTGTTCGGACGTACCAGAGCGGGCAGTGGGAGGTCTCTCGGGAGGCAAGCAGGTCTACCTGGGCTTCCCAAATCAGCTGGACTGACTGGGAGTGGAGCCTCCACTCTCCGCTGTGTAAGCGTTGTCGTGACAGTGTGTCCGCTATCACATTGAGCTTGCCGGGAATGTGAGTGGCACGCAGCGACCTAAGTAGCTGGCTCCAAAGGAGGAGACGACGGGCGAGTCGTGACATGTGGCGGGAGCATACGCCGCCTTGGCGATTTATGTACGCTACCGCAGTGGTGCTGTCTGACCTGATTAGGACTTGTTTGTCTCGAATTAAAGGGAGAAACCTCTGCAGGGCAAAGAAAACAGTCAACAACTCTAGGCAATTGATATGCCAGCGCAGCGGTATGTTCAGCTCTTCAAAGTATTATCATCAGCCCTTCACAGTATCATCATCAGCTCTTAACAGTATCATCATCATCAGCTCTTAACAGTATCATCATCATCAGCTCTTCATAATATTATCATCAGCCCTTCACAGTATCATCATCAGCTCTTCATAATATTATCATCATCTCTTCACAGTATTATCATCAGCTCTTCACAAATTCATCATCATCAGCTCTTCACAAATTCATCATCATCATCTCTTCACAGTATTATCATGAGCTCTTCACAGTATCATCATCAGCTCTTCACAGTATCATCATCAGCTCTTCATCATCAGCCCTTCACAGTAACATCATCATCTCTTCATCATCAGCTCTTCACAGTATCATCATCAGCTCTTCACAGTATCATCATCAGCTCTTCATCATCAGCTCTTCACAGTATCATCATCAGCACTTCACAGTATCATCATCAGCTCTTCATCATCAGCTCTTCACAGTATCATCATCAGCTCTTCATCATCAGCACTTCACAGTATCATCATCAGCTCTTCACAGTATCATCATCAGTTCTTCACAGTATCATCATCATCTCTTCATCATCAGCCCTTCACAGTATCATCATCAGCTCTTCATCGTCAGCTCTTCACAGTATCATCATCAGCTCTTCATCATCAGCCCTTCACAGTATCATCATCATCTCTTCATCATCAGCTCTTCACAGTATCATCATCAGTTCTTCACAGTATCATCATCATCTCTTCATCATCAGCCCTTCACAGTATCATCATCAGCTCTTCATCGTCAGCTCTTCACAGTATCATCATCATCTCTTCATCATCAGCCCTTCACAGTATCATCATCATCTCTTCATCATCAGCTCTTCACAGTATCATCATCATCTCTTCATCATCAGCTCTTCACAGTATCATCATCAGCTCTTCACAGTATCATCATCAGCTCTTCACAGTATCATCATCAGCTCTTCATCATCAGCTCTTCACAGTATCATCATCATCAGCTCTTCACAGTATCATCATCATCATCTCTTCATCATCAGCTCTTCATCATCAGTTCTTCACAGTATCATCATCAGCTCTTCATCATCAGCTCTTCATCATCAGCTCTTCACATTATCATCATCAGCACCGCAATAAAGATAGTTTGCAGTTTAAATTCAGACATTGATTGGCTATAAACTCTGTGCTGTCATAGACATGTAAATAATGTTGCATGTTATTCTTCCTCTGTTCTGCAATTAAATTATTGAAGACTGAATTAAATTTTATGGCAAACTGCTCCAAAAGTTGAACTGAAAGAAGACTGAAACTTTTTTCACAGCAGTTTGATTTCTTGTCAGCTCTTTTTAAGTCCATGAAACGGTGACAAATAACAGCTCTTCACTTTTCAGTTTCATATTTCACAGTCTGAGTTCATGCAAATGTACGTGTTTTAGACAGAACCTGATTTCTGCAAACTTTCACATTTAGTCATAATTGATTGTGTCTTACTGCTCTACCCACAATCCTTTGAGTTTAATAATAATAAATCATCTTATAAATCTAAAAACTGAACATCTTCACAGGTCACAGTAGCTCAACCAGATCTTGATGATTCGTGACTGTTCACAGATCAGTTTTTGTCTCTTAATCATAAATTAGTGTTATAGTGTTTGAGAGGTCACATTCTTGAAACACGATAATTATGATAGAAAAACTCTAGATTCACACAATCACGAGACCAAATGTGAAACTTACAGATATTAGTTTTTATCTAAAGAACATCTGCATGAATTCAGACTGTGTGTTTAAAATGTGGAACTGAAAATCAAAGTCTGAATTACAAACTACAAACTGTCTTTAACTAGTGTGACTATATTGTGTTTAATACATTTAATACATTACATTTATATTTAAAATGCATCATATTTTATAAATGTGAAATGTGTAAATCTTCAATAAAAAAATTAAAGTAAATGTATATAAAATTAAAAGAAATAAGTAAGCAGCGTCATTAAATGTTTCTGTCTCCACAGTCACGTGACTCATTTTCGGAGTATTTGTTTTAAATAATTTGGGACACATGCAAAGGATTGTGGGTCATTGAATTCCACTAATGATACACCTGTGTTTGATGACGTGACAGATGAGATATCAGTCTAACGAGTCTGCAGTCAATCACACTTAGGGTGACCAGATCATAATTGGTAAAATTCGGGACGGACGAAAACGGGGGGTTAATGAATTTCAAAAATCTGGGCAAAATTATTTATTGAGGAATTCTGAATGAAATGACTGTCTGTCATGTAAACACGGAAATACAAATAAAAAAAACCATTGAACTCAAGTGTCATCATGAAACAAATAAAACAAACACTGCGCTTTAACATCAGCAACATCCAATCAAATCACTCCTTGTGACTTTTTTGAGCATGCATTTCAAAACTCCGCACCAAAATTATTTACTATTTTAATTCCAAAACTGAACTGTCATGTAGGCTAAACCCGAAATTACAAATAGGCCTAAAAATCATTAAAATCATGAACTCAAGTCTCATTATGAAACAAACACAATGACTGCGCTTTAACAGCAACATCCAATCAAATCACTCCTCCTCGTAGCTGCCTGCACGTGCACTTTCCCTGGCCTCACGGCTGCAACTTGCACTCTCTTCATCTACTCTATAACATAAAAAGGGAACAGAAAGGTTGTATTTCTTTGAGCGTATAGAATAACAGAAACAACAAAGGTGAAAATGCACTACGCTATACCTCCTCAGATTGGAATACCAAACTCCTTCCTACATACATTACAAAACGCTTTGTTAGCATCACGTAAAACTGCAGTAATCCAGGGGTATTTCCCTACCCAGTCCTCCCGATACCTGCAGAGACGTTTTTGCTTTTTAGCTACGTGTTCATCGGGTCCCGGGACACCAGCCTGAGGCTCCATTTCAAGATTGAATGAATGAATGAATGAAATTCACGCCTTGCCGCCTACGTAGTCTACGTAGCCTACTGCAGCTCTCTACGTTCTTTTACTGTCTATGGTTGCAATGAGCAGCCGACAGGAGCTGGCTGCAGGACGGCAATGTGCAATTTTTAATATTCTATCACACTATAACTACTCGAGAGTCTGCTCTTGAGACTTTGTTCTAATTTTCGGGACAATTAGGGCAGGATTCGGGATTCGGGACAACTGCTTGGATTTCGGGACTGTCCTGAATTTTTCGGGACGTCTGGTCACCCTAATCACACTTAAGGCTTGTTCGACTTCATGCAGCTCTGCGCAGACCGATCGGCGGCTGACTTGAAGCAGTGCATGCCGGTTAGAAATTTTGTCCGACTTGATACAGCGCCGACGCCATGTGAATCTTAAAAACATACAATCTAATGTGGTCATAACTGTATGCTCCTGTACAAATGATGCATAATATATTGTTCTTCCATTTGTTCATATTCTCTTGTTTATTTTGCTGTGGTCATACTTCACCTGCATGTGGTTAACAAACTGCTAACAACTTGCTATATCTTCAACTTAACAGCAGTACAACATTCTGTTCACTTTCAAAGAGTTGGTCTAAATCACAATATAAATCCAACAGAATTGTGCTTTTCTGTATATGAAAATGAATGGTGTTTTGTCTCAAATGTTAAAAAGAGCTCATCTGGAGGGTACTGTAAATCCTGTTGCTGAAACCTTTTTTATAGGTTACTTTTATGATTTTGTATTAGCAGAAACACCCATGTCAAACTGCTAAAGTATATATACAATATGTTATCTTGTTTTGGAAGACCCCCTTCCAAAACACCACTTATACACACACATCTCAAAAGTGTGTTAATACCATGGTCCATGGTTAATACATAAAGTTACTTAATCACTAAATCATGAAAACAATGGAAATCACTGCTAATTAATGTTGAGCCAAAACTGAAAGTTGACTTAAAAGGGTAATTGCATTTGTTGCTAACTATTAGTAATAATGAATGTAACTGGTGTTGGCTATGGTCCCATGCAGGGGCGTAGCAAGCTTTTCAAAAGTGCGGGGGATGGATGTGGTTTGTTTATTAACAATAAAAAAGGTATAACATACAAGATATAAAAAGCTTTCCCATCGTAACATGTTGTTACCCCCCCCAATCCATCCGTTTCTCTTGTGGAATTAAAATATTGTGATAATACCGTATACCGTGATAAAAGCTCAATCAATTAACCGCAGCATGAAAATGTGATACCGGCACATGCCTAAAACACACACACATGGCCCCTCTTCCTTCATAGACCTCTTTCACAAACGGTAACATTCATTTCACCTGTGAATGTTCCTGTGCTCTCTCTGAAACTGATGCCTCCAGCAACTTCCTCTCCTAAACAAGGGTGCAGTGGTAAAGGAATAGGGTCAAACAGTTACAGCTGTGGCACTAGCAAACCTCAGTGAATATTGAAAAGTAATATCATGAAATAAATGCAAACAATATCTAATGGTAATAGGCTACTGTTGTTTAATGTCAACATTTTTTAACTTTCACTTACAAGATTTCTCTTGAAAAAGGTGTCAATCTTCTCCTGCCTCTTTCTTTTCTGCATCTTAATGATTCTGCGTGACAAAAAGACTGGTAAGCTTGATAGTGACATGGGTCTGACAGGACTGTGACTGAGACTGCTAAATTTTGCTTACTTGCGCCCTAAAAAGGGGAGATATAAAAAATAAAAAAAACGCCCACACAAAGCTTTTTCTCTGGTGGTATAAATAATGTAACAATTTACTGTTTTTAAACATAAAATAATATACACTTTTCTTTCATAGTTCTTCAAAAGGTATGCAAACAATGTCATCATTTCTCACTTTTTTTCCTCCTCAACAGGTACAATCAAACACAACAGGTAAGTATCCACAAAAGTATTCAGCTAATCAACAAACAATGCTCAAAATTTCAAAATCAATTACACTGGCAATAAACCCACTGCTTATACACTGCTTATACACTGCTTATACACTGCTTATACACTGCTTATACACTGCTTAACAATGGCAATTTGTCCCTCCTCCTCATCAATTCCCTGCCTTCATCACAGTTACTTTATACATTGCATGCCACATACATAACCGAATTTAGCTAGCTGCTGAACAATATCCCAATTAGCATTAGTCTAAAAAACTAAATATAATACCGAAAACACTCGACATGTCAACAAAACATAAACAGAACATCTTCCCAAACACATATCAAGCTTATTTAAAAACCTCGAAAGCATAAACACTCATTCAAAGTACCTGGAAAAGGGAGATGCAAATAACCATAACCATAAGTTCCCGCCTCCTCAGCACGAGCTAACCGATAAATCTAACACACCAAGAGAGGCGGGACTTAAGGTAGAACAGCCAATCATCAGCCGGTCACACTCAAAGCCGGTGTCATGTTTGAGAGGGAGGCAAACGCAGCGAGCGCAGACACAGAGCGGCCAGAGACACGGAGGAGCGGCTGTAGTAAGGCGTTTGTGCAAAACTGCAGAAAAAGTGTGGGTGTTGAACCCTCTCATCGGGAAAAGTGTGGGTGTTAAAACACCCACATCCCCCACGGATGCGACGCCCCTGGTCCCATGGTTCCTTAGGATATATAAAGAACCTGCACTACCCTATGTAACACACAACAAAATGGACAACGTAACCATTAATGTGTTAGACAGCAAAGGTAATGTTGTCATGCTAACAGTTTCCAATGACATCGCTGAAAGGATGAAGAATGGTAAGGAAACCGCATAACTGTGAAATAATTACAAGGCACCAATGATTTGTGTTTTATTTATCATTTATTCCTCCAGATCAAATGTTCCTTTCTTCTGTCATGGAGCAAGTATCAGCTATTGATTACATCAGTAATACATTGCAAAGACTTTAGACTTTCGATACAGTATTTTTAGTCAACATATAATTTGCAGATTCTAGGTATAGTAACTTTAAAACTAAATTGATAATGTGTAATTTGTTTAAATAGATACTTCTTACATTTAACCATTTAACTCACCTTCGTTGCTCATTGTGCCCAATGTCATGCAAAAATAATGGAATTTCTATCGCTTCCAGCTCGTCTGCGATAAAGCAAGCAAACACCACGTGATCTGCCATGACTGACGTAATTGCAGCAAACTACGGGAGCCACAACGTGTCCGGCTTCATATCTCCGTTTGCAGATCCTCCCCGCCTGCACGCGGCAACTCTCGCCGATCGGTTACATCCAGCAGCAGCCGATGTCGAACACACCTTTAGTGTGTCGCTCTCTGTCCGAATAATCCCGTAAGAACACGTGAACACCAAACTGCTGCAGAGGATCAAATACACCGAATGTATGAGAGTCCAAACTGCACGTCAATATGAAGAAACACAAATCACACACATTTATACATCATTTGGAAATGTGATGTTTTGCAGCAGATGGACTGCAGGTCAGGGAGTTTGATGGTCTTAGTTGGTCTCCCAGCCTGACCAGCTAAAAAGTGTTCAAAACCCCTTTGAAACCTGCTAACTGACTAGCCTGGGCTACCAGCTAAAATCGGCCAACCAGCTTAAGATGGTTTTAGCTGGTCTTTTCAGCAGGGATGTTTTAAAAATTCCCTGAAAATCCCTGTGCCCCTCATCCAAAACGAAAGAAAAAGATAGACAGACAAACATAAACAGACAGACAGTCAGACCCTGTTCATGCAGAATAAAACAACTTTTAGAAGTCTTCCTCTCATGTGACTGATCGCTTTTATACATACTGAATATTTTAAAATGACTTGATTTCATTGAGTAAACATTTGTAATGAGGAAAACAATGACTGCGTGACCTTTAATGATGCTGGTTTGAATATCTTATCTTGAATATGTCATCTTGATAATCTCATCGTTAACTATATATTTACACCGGGCAAGTACGATATTGTTCTAAAGCAGCTGTTATCTGCTCAACCGCACAGCTGGACCAATGCAAAGCAGACGCGTTTACTCGCGCGACTGAACCTGATCTGTATCGCGCATGCGCATTGAGCGGCTCGTGATGAGCAGTGGCCGCGTCACGTGTTTGTTCGAGCTGCGCGCTTCGGCTGACTAGCGCCTGAGTCTCGCTGTCGCGAAATGAGTGATTATCATGTTTTCTGACAGTTATAATGTTGATAACATCAAACTAACAAATAGCAGAAGAAACTGAATACACCAAAAAATACCAATGACTCATTGGGAATCTGTGTGACTCATATTGCGTGTCTCGGGCATTATGTGGGAGTAAATGTCAAGATAGATGACACATTTCTCTCTCTCAGATCTCTTGTTGTGTATCCTGTGACAGAAGATGTTCATGGTTTGACTTTCTACTGGAGTCGTGTCAATATATATATAATAGATCAGGATTCTTCTACACAACAGATGATGTGAATGTTTCTGCACTTCACTCATTTATTCAAGGTAATTAAAACACTTTTATCTTTAATTCTTTTATAAAAACCTTCATATCTGATTAAATACAGACAAATGTTTTTCAGTTCTCCATGTAAATCTGGACATTAATGTCAGGATTCATATTTAAATGATTGAATTACATTAAAGGAATAGTTATTTATTCATTTACTCACTCTCATGTAGTTCCAAATCTGTGTGACTCTTTCCTCAATTGAACACATAATAGATGTTTATCTTAATGAGAGAAAGTGAGAAAATGGCAAAAGATCAACGAGTCAATAAAGAATCAAACAGTTTCATGTTTCTTCGTCAAAGCAGCATAAATAGTGGCCGACCAAACAGTGAGTTATTGTGTTTATTAAATGATATCAGTCATTATTTACATCATATCTCATATTCTCTGTAATCTAATGGTGTAGAATTGATCCTAAACAATAAGTGAGTTTATATGATCAGATGTTTGTATGTTTAATCTGCAGTGTCTGCTGATCTCAGACCTGTACAAACACAATCTTATGTATCACAGACTGTTAAACATGAGGTGAGATATTCACAGATCATCTACAGAAACTAAACGCTCAAAATAAATGTTCAAATGTTCAATTAATACATTTTCTTTTCTTTAGAAAAGCACATCAAGATCTCTTCTGGAAGACTGTCTGAGACACGTTCAACTCAACTTTCAGCATTTACGATTGAAAATGAAGCAAAACTTCAAATAATCTCTCAAACTCTAAAAACTGTTCAACAATAGTTCAACATCAATCCTGTTGTTGGGAATGAAGGTCACAAATGATCATTTCTGGACTAAAAAGATGCTGAAAACAAAAACTTTGAGAACAAAGACTTTAAATGTTGTTTTAAAATATACTTTGTGCTTTTATTGTTGATTCTGTACATTGAAATGACTGTATATAAATAAATATATTAATAACAGGCAATGACCAAAAATAAAAACAACTATCTGAAATATACAATAGAGCAAGAACTGAGAAATTAATCAGTGAAATGTTATTAATATTTTACAGTCTAGATCAGAGGATCCCAAACTCTTTAACCACTGTCTCGATCTCAGGGATGACTTTTGTCTTATTGTGTACAGATGCAATCTATAATATTGATTGCACAGATGGGTGAAAACAGCTTCGTTTTGGTCAGATTCAGTTCTAAATGACGTTAAACCCATTCGTTCATCGATTTCATATGAAGTGTATCTGGACCTTAATTTTGATTAATTTCTAAACTAAATCTTTGACTTTGTTGACATGAGCAAACTGCATTGAACAATGGAAATACTCTTGTGATAGGAATGATAATAGTTATATTAGAACATTATTATTTATGTATAACATACTTTAAGTATGTTGGAGCAGCCCTGTGTTGTGCTTATGGGTTGAAATGGATGACCAGTCTGTTTTCCAGGCAGAAGACAATCTCTTGTTGTTCATAAGGGTCTGATCATATGATAACTGGTTTGCTCAAAGATAAACATGTTCATATCACATGAGAAATCTGCTGAGCTCTAATCACATGTAACTTCCTAACAAACAAGGATATATACATAAGTATCCTATATAAGCCTGCCATGAGGGTGAGGGGGCAGAAACCACATGAGCCTGGAGGACGGGGTCACCTCAACAAAGGTGACCTTTCTGGCAGAAAATTCCACTGTGATTCTCATTAGATGATCATTTTTATAATTGTTATTTAGTTGAGGAAAGACAAGGGTCGGAATAGCCGGCTGGGACTGCAACAAAAATTCCACCGTTATTCTTAATAAGGGGAATTTATATCTTTAAGAAAAGACCAACGCTGAAATGGAGTGGTGGTGGTGTTACATTTACATTTATGCATTTGGCAGACGCTTTTATCCAAAGCGACTTACAGTGCACTTATTACAGGGACAATCCCCCCGGAGCAACCTGGAGTTAAGTGTCTTACTCAAGGACACAATGGTGGTGGCTGTGGGGATCGAACCAGGAACCTTCTGATTAACAGTTATGTGCTGATTAATAGTTATGTGCTTTAGCCCACTACACCACCACCACTCCATCTAGTGGGCTAAAGCACATCACTGGTAATCAGAAGGTTGCTGGTTCGATCCCCACAGCCACCACCATTGTGTCCTTGAGTAAGACACTTAACTCCAGGTTGCTCCGGGGGGATTGTCCCTGTAATAAGTGCACTGTGAGTCACTATGGACAATATTATGTTACTCGGGCAGGTTTGGAACCACTAGAGAATCGCCTGACTGCAGTAAAAAGGGAAAATGGGATCGAATTTGATCAAAGATTAAAAGATTAATAGAGGTCCAGACCTCTGTCCAGATATGGATGCTAATTAAAGACCAATCAGCTGCGCTCAATTAGAGATCTGGGCAGCTGAATGTGGTTTTCCAAAGATTGGAGGTTTTAGCACAAAACAGATGAAACAGTTTAAGGAAAAACTGACAGAGAGGGAAAAAACAAGTCAAGAAAAACATGAGACAATGACTAAGAAAGAACAGAAAAAGCACAAGTTATTTAAAGGCATGAGTTATACAAGGAAAGCATTTTCTGATTGGTTAACTGAAACAAACCTGAGGGACAGGGACTGCTAACAAAATCTCTCAGTGTCTAAAATATGTAGATTACCCAGAGCTGGAGTCCTTAAGGTCGCCCCCTTCAGAAGACGTCGAGACCAGGACAAAAAAAAAGGTTTTGCCTGGTGATTGTAGACATGTTCTCCAAGTGGGTAGAAGCGTACCCCACAGAAAGACAGATGCCAGTGCAGTGGCAAAAATTCTAATGCTAGAAATGTTACCAAGATGGGGCATTCCAGGGAAATTAGCATTGACAATGGAACCCACTTTGTGAATCAAGCGCTACGTCACACCCGTCAGTATTTGGGAATTTATATGACAACACACTGCGCCTTCCACCCTAAGAGTGGGGGAGAAGTGGAAAGAGAAAATGGCACACTAAAAAACGAATTGGTCAAATGTTCAGTGTAACGCAGTTCAATTGAAAGGAGGAGGCGACTTGACAATATAAATAATAGTTTTAATGAAAACACACACACACACACACACACACTCACACACACACACATGTAGTGTTTCCATGTTTTATGGGGACTTTCCATAGACATAATGGTTTTTATACTGTACAAACTTTATATTCTATCCCCTAAACCTAACCCTAAACCTAACCCTCACAGAAAACATTCTGCATTTTTACATTTTCAATAAACCATAATTTAGTATGATTTATAAGCTGTTTTCCTCATGGGGACCGACAAAATGTCCCCACAAGGTCAAAAATTTTGGGTTTTACTATCCTTATGGGGACATTTGGTCCCCACAAAGTGATAAATACACGCTCACACACACAGACACTCACACTCACACACGATGGTCATGTCCATAAACAATCTCTCTCTCTCTCACCATCTTCCGCAGTCGGCTTTTATCCCTCTCAGAGGCTTAACTAGCCTGATTAGGGGCCGGATGTGTATAATCATGACACCGGCCCCGCCCTGCCACATTCCTCCCTTGTTCTCTCAGGATGTGCAAAAACTTTCATGAAAACTGTTGCATTGTGGTTATTGAGACTGATGTGTCGCCTGTTGAGGGATCAGAAACACTTTTATATTGTACAACTGCTCCAAATCTGCACAAACACACTCAAAATGCATTTCAATGGAATTGATCATAGATATATATTTCATATCAATGTATTTGATTTGCTGTAAAATATCAGTTTATAACAACATGATTTTGTCCTGAATGTCTCTTTTATCACTTCATTCATATATTTATCACTGGTGTATAACGCCACCTACTGTGTGACTACAGACACTACACCCATAATTACGGGACAGGAAAGAGTCAAATCTGAGTCACTGAGCTAGTCATAATACTTTTCAGCCATAATTATGTCAGACTTGAAACAACTGTGTGCAATGTATTTAAGATTCGTGACACTTCATCAGCACATTACAAACACTTACGAGGTGTTCATATGACAGCATGTAATTAAGCATCATCCAATCACTCACAGCACATGTCAAATATGGTCAACACTACCTGGCTAGTGATCCCGGAGCCTTCATTTTAGTTTTAGCAGAGACGGGCCACTTCTGTTCCAATAGGCCTTTATCACAGTGGCGGATCACTTCCAATGGCGGATAGTAGCGTAAAGCGACTTCCGGTTTAGTCTGTAGCAATGGCGGCGAGCACAGCGAGAAATTGTCTTTGCGTTCCTAAATGTTCTAATAGTTCAACTAAACAGCCGTATCTCAGTTTCCATTCTTTTCCAACCGACGAAAAAGCGAAGAAAATGTGGAACCATCAATAGAACCATCAGCATCGAACCTTGTGTATTGGTCTAAGGCACAGAGACATGCTAGAGACGGTTCCAGGACCAAGCCCTAACAGAAAGCTTCAGCTTATTGATGAGTTTTTTCTTTATTGCTGTCGCGTGTCTGCAGGTCTACGAGAGAAGGTCCTGGCAGATATATTTAATGTGAGTACGACAACGGTCAGTCGAGTAATCATAACATGGGCAAATTTTCTGTACCTTGTTTTGGGGTCTTTGCCTATTTGGATGACCAAAGAGCAAGTCAGAGCAACCATGCCAGCAAAATTTAAGGAGTACTGCCCAGATGTCCGTGTTATTTTGGACTGTACTGAGATCAGATGTGAAAACCCCACAGCACTTACACTACAGTCAAGAGATGTTTTCACATTACAAAAACTACCCTACCTTCAAAGGCTTGGTTGGTGTTGCTCCATGTGGGGCCATAACGTTTGTGTCACAGCTGTTCACTGGATCCATCTCAGACAGGGAGATAACAAAACAGTCTGGACTTTTGGAACTGCTCGAGCCTGGAGACTGTTGTATGGCAGATAAAGGCTTTACCATAGAGCCACTGCTTGAAAATGTGGGAGCCAGACTTGTTATCCCTCCATTCAAAAGAGCAGCACAATTTACAAAAGAGGAGACGAAACGTACACAATCAATAGCCCGTCTAAGGATTGTGGTGGAAAGAGTATTTCGACGAATTAAAGAAAACCACATCTGGGACTACCATTCCTCTCACACTGACAGGCACAGTGAACCAAATATGGGCGAACTGCTGTTTAATGGCTAATTACAAAGGCCCACTTGATGTAAATGATGTTGTTGTATAAAATGTATATACAGAAAAGAAACATGATTTAAGTTGCCACCAATCAAATGTCTGTCATTTCATAACTTTAAGTTTAGTTTAATTTGTACAAAAATATTGAATTGTGAAAACTTGCATTTAATGTTGCAACATTTTTTTTAGTAAATGAGCCTAAAAGTTGCAAACTTAAAAATGTGATTTTTTTTTATTGCACCACTTTTATACATATATGTACAAGTATTGACTGCATTGTGACAATTAAAAAGTTAAGTTACAATTTCTCATTTATTCATTGACAATTTACAGTGAACTTAGTTATGAATAGGCACTATAAAAAAATGTAAGACAAAAAGTTGCTCAACCAAAATAGACATTTGAAGAATCTTTAAGAGTAGTTTACCCAAAAATGGAATTTATCAACATCAGCACTAGTTTAAGCACATCAGCACTCTTAAGAGTTAGTGTGTGTATATATATATATATATATATATATATATATATATGTATACATGTGTGTGTGTATATATATAGAGAGAGAGTGAGTGCATCATGTACATCTAGGATGGCACGAGGGTGAGTAAATTGCATACATTACATTTTTGGGTGACCTATTCCTTTAACAATAAACAAACAAATCAATCAACACCAGTATTAGTTTATCAACTCCTAGAGTTAGAAAACACATATTAAATAAAAAATGTCTACTTTGTCCCTCATCAAGACAATTAAACTCTCATCTCTCCAGTCAGACTCTGTGAAGTGTTTCCCGCACACGTACGTACTCCCTTTTAAAACTGCAAAACTTTTGCCTTCATCCCGCCGAATAGCATGAATACACATTTTCTTCGCTTTTTCGTCGGTTGGAAAAGAATGGAAACTGAGATACGGCTGTTTAGTTGAACTATTAGAACATTTAAGAACGCAACAACAATTTCTCGCTGTGCTCGCCGCCAATGCTACAGACTAAACCGGATGTCGCTTTACGCTACTATCCGCCATTGGAAGTGACGACACGAGCACTGTGATAAAGGCCTATGAGTAACGGTCAACAGATGCAGAAACAAAGTCCCGCCTTACAGGTAAAAGAGCCAATCACCTTTTAGACATCGCCTGTCAATCAACTCGAGAACGCGCATGCACATGCACATGCATAGCAGGAAGTGACAAACATGGACGTGTGAAAGAGGCTCAGACGAGTTGGAGAGTAAAAATAACGCGTTCATCTTCATAACGTGTTGCGATTGAACACGGGATCATTTGATCACGTTTAATAATATTTCTGATGAACATTACTGAAGGAAAGTATCTGCTGTGGATGAGAATCCGGAGTGTTAAAACTGGATTATTAAACTGAAAGTGAAACTGTAAAGGACAGATCTGTGAAATGGCGTCTAAACTTTCTGAGGAGGATTTCTCTTGTCCTGTGTGCTGTGACATTTTTGAAAATCCTGTTGTCCTGTCCTGTAATCACAATGTGTGTAAAAAGTGTATTCAGAAGTTTTGGGAAAGTAAAGAATCTAAAGAATGTCCAGTTTGCAGAAGAAGATCGTCAATGGATTTACTTCCACCAAATTTAGCTTTGAAGAGGTTGTGTGAGAGTTTCAGGACAGACAAAACTCACAAAGCTGTGATCGATAATAAGGTCAGATACATTCAAATCATTATGACAATAACAATATAGGCCAAAATATCCTACACACACAGTTAAAGTTGTTTTTATATTGTATATTTGTTACACATTCAATCCTTCCTTTCACATTTAGTGGCACGTGATCGCAAGTGTCGGGTCATGCTGTCCCATTCCTGTAAATCATTATAGCAAAAGTAATTATTATGTTTCTGATCAATGTAATTGTTTTAAGCATCAAAAGTGAAAAACGCAAAACAGCAATCCCAACAAGGGCAATCTAATTTAGGAGAGTCTCAAAAGTGAAAAACACATTTTTGTTATGGGTCTTGTATAAACAAACAAACATAATCAAATCAAACTACAATGTCAATTATCAATAACAATATTTGTGGCCATTGTACATTTTCTTTTGCATTTCTGTTGCTTTGTTGAATCGTTTTAGTAAATATGCACAATTCTGGATAAATTAAGAATCAAGATTATTTTTTGCTCAGAATAAAGGTCACGATTCTCATGAATCTGAAGAAAAAAAAATGTTTATGTAATTTACATAACCTGGACATATTAAAGAAAGTAACATGTAATTTACTAGAGGTATAAAACGAACAATATGGTTGTAAATCAAAGTCCACAAGAGGGCACAACGAATACATAACAAACTAAACTGCACCTTGTGATTATTGCAAAATAAATAAATGGCTACAAATAATAATTCTGTTAAAAAGTGCATAAAAAAATCTTTGAAATTATTTAATCTGTTTCTCACATGTAATAGTAAAAAGCAAAATGAACAGAAAATCATTAACAGTTCTATGTCAACTTAGTTTTGCACTGGTAGGCAAATATGCAATAAAACACTGTTATTTGACTAATATATATATTAGTCAAATAACCATATATATATCCAATATATATATAAAATAACAATTTCAATTAAAACAATGAGGCCTTCAGTGTCTCTTGTAAAAATTGCTTCAAGTTTTTAAAGGAATTATTCAAGAGCCAGTAATTAATTGGAGAACAGTGCTTTAATGTTTCAGCAAAAAAATTATCATTAAAAAATGATATTATAAACTTTAAAAGGGTAATTATATTCAAAACGACTTCAATATTCAACACTCTTTACTGTGTGATTATTAGATATACATTAATATTAGATGCAGTAAGAATGCATGAATGCCTATAACAGACAGTGTGCAGTTTATATTTAGAAATCACACAGATCTAACATTTTAAAGAATTTGTCCTGTCTGCTTATACATTAACAGCTGTGTTTGCTTTAATATTGCCTTAAGATGGGTATTTTGATAAGAACAGCACAGAGGCTCATACAGGAGTGCTGCATTCATATTCACAAGTTCATGGACAGACACACGCATGTGAGCATTGGAAAGCAGCCGGATGTAATCAAACAGCAGGAAGTGAATTTGGGCAGATCTAAGTAATGCCAGTATTTTTAGCATCAGTCGGTGGCTATTAAAATATTGAACTGAATAGAGATTCTGTCACACTATCTAATCGTGGCTGCATCCTGCAGTTTGTAAACAACTGTGCTGGACAAACGTCTTTGGCTGTTGCATTAATGTTTATCCAGCGTCTCGTCTCATGTGTTTTCTGTCGAATGAGTCCAGATTCTGACGGGTCCAATTTATGTACCAAGCTACAAACATTTAGGAGAATAAAACCTAATCCAGACCTAGATTTAAAATCCTCAGGTGTACTTATATATTTTATTGGGCCCGGGTGTGGATGTACATTCCCAGATAATAATAATAGTAAAACTAGGCTAAAATGCAGTTTCACTGAATTCATTTACATAGTAGAACTCACTTTAACAGGTCAGAAACACATATATTATGAGTAGAATAAGCTAAAACCCAACCATCTATATCACACAACTGGATAGAATTAGGTGGGCAATAATGGGGTATAACTCATATAATCAGGATGAGTAACAAATGTGACATTTTCTCTGTTCAGCACTGTTCTCTAAGATCAGATATGTCCAGCGTTAATGCGCTCCAGATCACACTAGCCAATCACAATGAGACATATTTTCTAATATATTGGTGTCAGGAGCTAAACCTGAGACCAAACCTTTAGTTTACTCTAATCCATGTTATTGTGGTGATCTATATCAATAAAAGATAAAGAGTTTGTGTGGATCATCAGAGACTGTAACTGATTGTGTCACTTGCTCTGAAGTGTAGAGATAAGAAAAAGTTCTGTATTTCTGAAAAACACAATCTTCATTGAGTCAATTAAAATGAAATTAAATAAATCAATAAAATGATGACAAGTCTTAGATTAAGTGTAGGCACTTGAGAGAAAGAAGTTCACAGTGATGAAATAATTTGTCTTGGTTACTGTCGTAACCTCCGTTCCCTGATGAGGAAACGAGATGTTGTGTCGATGTAGTGAACCTAGGGTTCGCTCTTGAGAGCCCCGATCACCTATATTTTGAGAAAAGGCCAATGAGAATTGGCGAGTGGAATTTGTATAAAAGGAGAAGGAATGCCCAATCCATTCAGGCTTTGTGCTGAGGAGCCGAGACAAGGTCCAGCCATTTCAGCAGCATTGTGGCAAGGGGGACACAACATCTCGTTCCCTCCATCAGGGAACGGAGGTTACAACAGTAACCAAGATGTTCCCCTTCTTTCACTCAATCGATGTTGTGTCGATGTAGTGACACTAGGGTTCCCTATAGATAAACGCCACAATAGCTGAACCATGTTACGTGAATTGCTGACGCAGGTGCAAGTAAGCTGCTCTGTGCATAAAGTAAGTGCATCAGTCTGCACGTAACCTCCCCCAATGACCCAAAAAGACAGAGGGGAGGGGGGGGGGGGGGGCACAATTAGCATGGGAGCAGGCCGCACCATCCACAGCCTTTTCTCTCGATGTTTTCTCTCCACAGAGTATTAGAAACAGATGGGGCCATCTAACGCTATTATATGCATCAGGGAAAGTGTTCTTTTCCATTCATATTCTTTCAGGGGGAAAGAACCCAGAGGAGACCACATCCTGTCCAGAAGAGGAGATAAACATGTGGCAATATGACACGTGGGCTCACCAGCCGCACATGGAAAGGGTGCGGTGGTTGGTCCTGCCTCGAAAGGAGACTCAGGTCTGCCGACAGGGTGGCCGTACCGCGGAAAATACATTACATGGGGTTACCAGAGTAATCAGCACCTGTGGAGCACCTATCCCAGTACAGGGCATATTAGTAACCGTAGTGGGGCTGGCTGTGAACTCCTCCACCGAATTTGTGAGCCACAGGGCCAGGGAGGAAAGACATCCAGGGTCCACTTTGTGAACTCGACTGGGGTAAAAGTGAACGCTTTCACCTCAGGGAAGGGGAAAGGCACTATACACAAGCGATACACCCGGCCAGTTGTTCCATATTACCAAACTGTACCTGTTCGTACCTGACAAAACCACAGGACTAAACAGCATCTAAATCTCTGCGCGTGATCAAAGTAGGTGCACAAAGCATGCACCGGACACAGCAACGACAGGGCTGGGTCTGCCTCCTCTCAGGGCAGTGCTTGCAAGCTCAACACAGTTGATCCTTGAAGGGGGTTGTGGGAACCTTGGGCACATAGCCTGGCCAAGGTCTCAGGATCACGTGAGAATCTGCCAGACCGAACTCCAGGCAAGTGTCACTGACAGAGAATGCTTGCAGGTCCTCAACCCTCTTGATGGAGGTGAGCGCAGTCAGGAGGGCCGTCTTCAAGGAGAGGGCTTTCAGCTCGACTGACTCTAGCTGCTCAAAGGGGGATCCCCGAAGGCCTAGGAGGACCGTGGAGAGATTCCATGAGGGAAAGAGGCGGGGCCTGGGAGGATTTAGCCTCCAGGTGCCTCTGAGGAACCTGAAGATCATGTCATCTCCCTTGAGACTTACAGTCCACTGCATCGTGGTGGTTGCACACGGTGCCCCTGCCTAACTTGGAGGTATCTGTGGTGACCACTGTTGATACCTGCTGTAGGGGAACTCCTGCCTGCAAAAACAAGAGGTCTGTCCAAGAGCTGAATAAGTGGCAGCAGAGTGGCGTGATAGCCACGCGATGTGTGCCGCGGCGCCATGCCTATCTCAGGACTCGATTCTAAAGCCAGTGCTGAAGCTGTCTCATTTGCATCAACCCGAATGGCGAGACTACCGCCGAGTAAAACATATGCCCCATGAGCCTCTGAAAGTGTATCAGTGGAACCGCTGTCCTCCGCCTGAATGTCTTCAGGCAGTTCAGCACCAACTGTAAGGCACACTATCATTGAGACAGGGTCTAACTCCATGCCAAGAAAAGAGATGCTCTGAACCGGGAAGAGCTTGTTCTTTTCCCAGTTGACCCAAAGCCCTAGACAGCCGAGGTGCCTGAGCACCAGGTACCTGTGCATACTCAGCAACTTTTGAGAGTGTGGTAGAGTGAGCCAGTCATCGAGGTAGTTGACTATGCGGATGCTCACTTCCCTTAATGGGGCAAGAGCTGCCTCTGTGACTTTCAGGAAGACGAGAGGGGACAGGGATGGGTTAAAGGGGAGGACCTTGTAAAAAGCGAACCGTACGTGAAAGTATGCATCCTTCTGGTCTACTGCCGCGAACACCGCCTTTCTTTGGTACGATGAAGTAAGGGCTGTAGAACCCTTTCCCCATCTCGGCTGGTGGGACAGGCTCTATTGCGCCCTTGTGAAGAAGATTCGCAATCTCCGCATGCAGGGAGGCAGAGTTCTCGCCTTTATGTGACCCAAGGAGTGAGGAAACCTTTTTTTTTTTTTTTTTTTTACAATTTGGTGATTTACCTCCCGGCCCTCCATCGGGGGATGTTGTGGTCTGGATACAAGCTCCGCACCGGATGTCTCGCTCCCTGGGTCATCCGTCTTAGGGGCGTTTAGGAGCCTTCCAGGTCCTTGTGCCAGACCGTGAGACGGGGGGCTCTACGCTGGGGCCGAGAACTGGACTCGGACTGAGGCGGAGCCGCCTGGGCTGCCGCAGGGGGACGCCCTCGGCAAGATAACGGGAGTGTGGGATCTTGAGCTACGCCGGGGCAGGATGTCCTGGATGGCCTCCGTCTGCTTCTTCACTGCCGAGAACTGCTGGGAAAAGTCCTCAATGGTGTCACCGAAAAGTTGAATCTGGGAGATGGGCTCATTGATAATGCGTGCTTTGTCAACATCGCTCACCTCAACCAGATTCAGGTGGCCTGCCCGAGTGCTTGCGCCATGTCCTTCGTCTCCTGGAGGGCGAGGTCGGTCACCGAGCACAGCTCCTGCAGCACATTGGGATCAGGGCTACCCACATGCAGTTCTTTTAGTGCCTTGATCTGGTGTACCTGCAGGAGGGCAATGGCATGCAGGGCGGAGATGGCCTGTCCAGCAGCGCAGTGGGCATTGGTTGCCAGAGATGACGTAATCCTACAGGCTCTGGAGGGGAGCGCAGGATGATCCCGCCAGGTGTTGGTGTTTTGCGGGCACAGTTGCATCGCAATCGCTTTATCCACCAGAGAGATCTCCGTGTACCCATGGGGGTAGTGAGAGTGTAAAAAGACGTTCAACGTCAATATGTGTGCTCTTAAAGAGGAAATATACTCTTTCAGCAGGAATATAAACTCTTAGTAGCGCTATCGAAGTGCCCAGGGACGAAATCTGCACTTGGCGTACAGCAGGAGAGAAATACGCTGGAATGCGTCATATATCCAACAGCATACGCTTCTTCGAGGTGAATGGAACAGCGGTAGTATTCAGCCCACTGATACACAACCGCTCGGCTCGGAAGAAAAAATCTGAATGGAGTAGGCATTCCTTCTCCTTTTATACCCATATGTCCAGGGGAGTGACATGCAAATTCCACTCGCCAATTCTCATTGGCCTTTTCTCAAAAGAATAGAGGTGTTCAGGGCTCTCAAGAGTGACCCCTAGTGTCACTACATCGACACAACATTAAGCGAGTGACAGAAGGGGAATTAAATTTACCATCAAAACAATTGTTTCCATGATTTGCACTTTCAAACTTGACAATTGTCATTATTTTCTAATCTGTTTTGGATCTTGATGATTGCCACTTATTGCTGTATTTTGAAATGTGATTTTAGTTTGGTTTATTTTAATGTCATTCAATTCTGTAATTAACTTTTTTACAGATGGCTACATCAGAAGATTACCCTATCATAACTCCGAAGGATCTGGAAAAACTAAAAGTTTCAATATCTACTCAGGATCTGCCATCAGCTTTTGAAACCATGATGCATTTCCTCGACCAGCAAGATCGTGTTGAACTTAATATTGCAGTGACGGGGGAATCTGGTTCTGGAAAGTCCACATTTATCAATGCTTTTAGGGGTTTGGGAGGTAAAGACGAGGATTCAGCTAAAACTGGTGTAGTGGAGACCACTAAAGAACCCAAAGCTTACAAACACCCAAAATATAAAAATGTGAAATTCTGGGATCTTCCTGGAATCGGAACACTAAAGTTCAAAGCTCAAGAGTATCTTAAACACGTTCAGTTTGAGCGCTATGATTTTTTCATCATCATCGCTTCAGATCGTTTCAGAAAATGTCACGCTGACTTGGCCAAAGAGATCAAGAGAATGAAGAAGAATTTCTATTTTGTTCGTTCCAAGATTGACTCCAGTATTGTTGGGGCAAAGCGAAGAAAAAACTTTGATGAGAAAAAGACACTGGACATCATACGAGAGGACTGTGTTAACGGTTTGTTTATGATGTTTATTACATGACAGTGTTTTGTGCAACAGTGACTTTAGTAGAATAATTATTTCACTTTGGTAAAAAGAAGACTTGTGTGAAAACAGTCAGTTATAAATATCTGCTCATGTACATTTAATAACACTAAAATTATATTACAAACAAATATAATTATAGTATTAAAATAATCTTTTCATAAATATATAATGATATAATGATGTATTTTTCTGTCTGTAGGTCTGAGAGAGATCGGTGTAGAGGATCCTGTTGTGTTCTTGATTTCTAGTTGGCATCTCAACAACTATGATTTTAATTCACTGCAGGAGAGGATGGCAACTGAACTCCCACAACACAAGAGACATGTGCTGACGTTGCCTGTACTGAATATAGCCATGGAGATTATTGAGAGAAAGAAGAAATCTCTAGAGAAAGACATTTCAAGAGTAGCTTTATTATCTGCTGGTGCAGCTGCAGTTCCTGTTCCTGGTCTTTCAGTCGCTGTAGATATAGTTCTGATAGTAAATGAGATACAAAAGTACAAGACTGCATTTGGTCTGGATAAAGAATCTCTGAAGAGGATCAGTGTAAGATCTGGGAAGAGTATTGAGTTTCTTACAAGTGTGATGAAATCAATTGTGTGTCAAGGAATAACTACTGCTTCAATTATTCTTCTGCTGAGACAAAGCTCTCTTTATGTAGCAGAAGAAGCTGTTGAGAGTGTTCTTAGTTTTATACCCATTATAGGATCTGTTTTGGCTGCAGGATTGTCTTTTGTGGCAGTTTCATACATGCTGAAGAAAATTCTGAATGAAATAGCAGAAGATGGCAGGAATGTGCTTCTGGCATCACAAAATAATCCCATGTAATTAAATCAGACAGATTTTAGGCTCCAGTAGCTTCATTTCTACCAGCGTTCATGACTGTTCTATTGTTCTACACTATTTGGGGGTACTTACATTTTTTTTGATAACTTTTAATATATATTATATTTGTAATAATCGATATGACTCTAATTTCGATAATAAATATAGTAGATAATGATAGTAAAAAATCAATATACTGTAACATCAGTAAAATAAACTCACAATAATAAAATGGAGTGGTGGTGGTGTAGTGGGCTAAAGCACAAATGGTAATCAGAAGGTTGCTGGTTTGATCCCCACAGACACCACCATTGTGTCCTTGAATAAAGGTGCATACACACTGCCAGCGATATCGCGCGCGACAGCGACTCCATCCCATTAATTTTCAATGCGAGCACAGCGACTTCCGGCGACACGAGCTGTCGCGACCGTTGGCGCTAGATGTGGGCGTGTCCAGCGACGCGACAAAGTTGAGAAAAGTTCAACTTTGGAGCGACTAACGGAAGCGACAGCCAATAGGAGAGACGACGGGAGAGCTCACATGATCCTTCTCTCTCTCTCTCTCTCTCTCTCTCTCAGCTCCTGCAGTAACGGAAAGATGGATGAAAGGCTAATTCTTGCTGTTAGAAATGTTCCAGTGCTCTATGATATGTCTCTTCCCACGTACAAGGACATTTTTAAGAAAAATACTGCGTGGAAAGGTGTATCTGAGATCGCGGGGATTTTGTGGACCCAGACAGACCGGCGTTTGCGTTTTCGCCGCAGATAAACCGCCGCTATGGCAAACAGCACGCCTTGTTTCTCATTCATCTTTGATATAAAGCATTTTATGTACTGATTCCATTTATATTTAGTCTTTTCCCTCCAAAATGTTTGTTTTTAGTGGCAAGAAAAGAGATTAGCTGTCAACAGCAATGGAATGACATCCGTGAATGTCATTTATAAACGTTACTAGGCAACCAGTAGTGGGAACGCCCACTAGCGACTTCACCACCAGCCACTGGCGACCTGCAGCGACAAAGTCTCTGGCAGTGTGTACGCAGCTTTAGACACTTAACTCCAGGTTGCTCCGGGGGGATTGTCCCTGTAATACGTGCATACGTGCTTTGGATAAAAGTGTCTGCCAAATGCATAAATGTAAATAAAATAAGAGTATAACTCGAATAAGTATAAATATTTTAATGGTTATTTTTTAAACTTGTTAAAAATTGTGTAACTGCTTGTATTCACAGAACTGTGTTGATTTATGTGTACATGATCATATACTCCACTGATTATAGAGGAATAATTCAAGTTATCCAGTGAAACTAGTTTATAAATGGGATAGTTATCTGTTCATATAAATGTTGGGCTTGATTATCAGATGTTTCTTTATTTGTCTTTCTATTGTGTATTTTATTAACTGAGAAAACAAGTTATAATAAAGAATAAAGTTCAATAAATGATACCTGTCTATAAGGAGTTTGTTGTCTTTGTTTGGAAACCTTGTCTAAGTCACAGAGTTGTTGAATTGTAATGTTTCTCTCTTATTCGTTGTGCAGTACAAGTAAAACAATATTGTGTTTCATAATTCAAACACATAATAGCTGAAACCCATTCCTCCACTACTTTTAACCTCAGATGCTTGGCATTATGTAATCTGTACAGAATATAAAGCAATTAATAATTGACACAGATGCATTAAATGCTTGTTATGTCACAATAAATGTACTAATATTTCTGTATTTAATATATAAGATGTTTAAAGTGTCTTTGCTGTATCATGTAATTCACATTGACATACAAGTACATTAGTTAAATGTGACAGTCAGATATAAATATAAAAATCTCTGTCATCTTTTGCCCTTGTTACCGTATACAGATCACCAGGGCCGTATTCTCATTTACTTGGAGAATTTGCACATTTTATATCAGATCAAGTATAAATGATCTTATGATCTTTATAAATTATAATAAAGTATAAAGTGCAATAATAATACCTGACTATATGGAGTATGTTGTCTTTGTTTGGACACATTTTCTAAGTCATATATAAGTTGTATAAATGGAGATAAAAACAAATACAATAGAGATGACTGAACATCACATTATATATGGAGATTAAAACAAATGAGTTTTGACACCTGAAGATGACACTGTATCCCTCTAATTATCTTATTTTATTCTCACACTTAGTTACTGCAATAAAATACACAAAATATTGTCTTAAACTTACTCTCACTTCACTAAATTTGCCTAGACTTGAATGTTATCAGCACTGACACTGTAAACATGAATAGATCCTCCAGAAACCCTCTTAAGTAACCTCAAATATCCTGTTCATGTACTCAAAAACACTTTCAGTGGGAAGAAATAAGACTCATAATCCTGCTTTTGTTTTCCTGCCCGTCTCTCATTGAATCTCAAAACAGGTCTAACCAGAATACACAAAAGACAGAGTCTAAAAAAGATGATTTGAATAAATGGGCAGAGAAAGACATGCTAAGTTTTTAACATTAAATACTATGTTGAGCAGTAACTGACATGGCAAATGGACGACAGATATAAAGATTATTTTTAAAAGCAAATGTCATTATATACAGCAATAACACTGAATCAGTAACATCTCAAACACTTCCTCCCCCTCCCCTCCCCTAAAAACTCATGACCCATGTGACTTATTAGAAAAGCTTTTCTTGAGTACACAGAAGATTCACACACATGCAGAGACCTCAGAGAGTTGCTGCGGATATTTCCTCTGTTCAAGCCCTTCACAAGGTGAATAAACACTTTTAACTTTCAAATAAAATAAAAATGTGTGTATTTATTTAAATTTCATTGAAATCTTGATGTTTGTATTATAGAGCAACTGAAATGTTAATCTGTATTCAATTCAATCTTTAACAAATACCTTCATTTCTCTAAATTATATCTTCATAGACTATAGGGCGACATTATCATTTGTAATCAGTCACACGTCAAATAATGCCTTAAAAATGTTTTTCTAAATTTTCCTTTATTTTCTTTAAACATGCCATCAAACACGCCTCTACAAGTGATAAAACATATGTGCGTTGGCACGGAAACTCGCATATTTGCAAATTTGGGATTCAAAGAAAAATGCTTTGCCAATATACAGTATTATTCAGTTACATATTCAATTGAGGGCACTCTAACATTCACAACCCAGCAGAACCGGGCTTGCATCTGTCTGCAGCTGCACTAACATGATGGCAAAACAACAAGATACCCTACTTATCTATTCATTTATTATCAAATAGTACTGCAACCTACTAGCTTTTTCATTTTTGTTGTTTTATGACCTTTTGTGCAATATATTGTTTTACTTTTATAAATTGGGGCAAGTTGTCACTAAAGTTCAACATGTGTTCAATGAACTGTATCTTTTTTCCTGGTCAATAATGATGAAAATGTTCAACAGCTGTTTTGTAGTCAAGACTTCAAAGTTTTGACTAGACAGAAATTGACTTTCAATCAAACATATTTACTGCAGCACAAAGTGTGACAACTAGCCCTTATCTGCCCTATAAACTATATATGAAGGTCACCTGATATTTCTGTTATTAATTTCTAGTGTCTCATGATTCAAACAGACCTGTAAAGAGTCATCAATCAGAAATGGTCAAAGATGGAAATCAACACAAAACTTTCAGAGATTAAATGTGTGAAAATAAAATGTAGAGCTAAGAATGAATATGAAGTAAAAAATGCAGTAATTTTGTCTGTAGAGAACTGAACTAAAACTGACATATAATTGCATTATATTATATTATATTATATTATATTATATTATATTATATTATATTATATTGTATTATATTATATTTTATTTGATATTAAGTATATAATATATTGGTGTCAGGAACTGAACTTGAGACCAAACCTTTAGTTTCCTCTTATCCATGTTACTATGGTGATCTATAGCAATAAAATATAAAGAGTTTGTGTGGATCATCATCTGTTTACATTTCTGTCTATGTTACTGTTTTACTTTCATAGGAAAAACACATCACATCTTCATCTACTATCATTACTTTGGTGTTGAGAATATAACTGATTGTGACGCTTGCTCTGAAGTGAAAAGGTAAGAATAAGTTCCCTATCTGTCACTCACTCAACATTGTTTCGATGTAGTGACACTAGGGGTTGCTCTTGGGAGCCTCAAACACCTCTGATCTTTGAGAAAAGGTGAATGGGAATCAGCGAGTGGAATTTGCATGCCACTCCCCTGGACATATGAGCACAGGAGCTGGCTCGCAACCATTCATTCAGCTTTTTTCTTCAGAGCCGAGTGGTGTTAAACAGCGAGTTCTACTGCCGTTCCATTTACCTCACTGTGAACAAGCATATGCTGTTGGATATACGGCGCATTTCGGTGGCTTTCTCTCCCTCTGCACGATTGATGCAGAGTACGCCCCTGGGCGCTTCGACAGCTAAAAGACTATATTTCCTGTGCCAGAAAAGAGTATATTTTCTGACTAAAACAGTGTGCACTGACGAACTTAAAAGAGTCTTTTTAAAGATGCCTTTCTGTCTTTGTGTAATTCCTGGATGCGGTCATTATCTCCCCGCTTCTGATGGCCACAATCGCTGCCTCGCGTGTCTGGGCCAAAGTCACTTTAAAGCAGCATTTTTGGATGGTTTGTGTTCTCATTGCGAGAACATGACCATGACCATTGCGGTCAAGCTTTCCTTTTTTCGGGGGAAAGCTGCTCCGACCGCCCCTGCGCCCGGGCTTCTACCTGCGGGTACGAGGCCGGGTCGGTTGGCACTGGAGACGATTTGGGGACTCCGGTGGGAGTGGCCCTGCCGGGTAATCCCGCACGGACCTCCTATTCCCCAGCGTGCTCGGCCGAGTTCTGGGATGAGACAGGCAGCTCGCCTCGGGGCCAGCTTAACATCTCTTTCGGATCTTGCAAGCAGGATGAACTTTCGATCGCAGCATCAGAGAGTGCGTTAGCAATGTCAGATGCCGAGGACTGAACTGGGCTGCCACCTTCGTGTGTTCCCGCCCAGTCTGAGGCTGGAGTGGAAACCTCCACCCGCCCCTGAGCCCTCGCGCTTGAGGATTAGTTCCTGGGTTTGGAGCACCGCTCACGGCCTTCTTCTCGGAAGTGCATGAAAACTGACGAGGTCGTGGAGGACACCTTTCTCTGTCCGAACCTGAACTCTCATTACCCTCGATGGTGGGGTGGCCAAGGGATATATGTAATTTCCTCAGATGGATGAGGCGGTTGCGGTGCGCTTGTGCCTGCAAAATTACGCCACCTGGCGGAATCACCCGGGACTCCCCTCCAGGGCCTGTAGGACTACATCGTCTCTGGCAACCAAAGCATACAGTGCTGCTGGACAGGCCGCCTCCACCCGGCATGCCATGGCCCTCCTGAAAGTACACCAGGCCAAGGCACTAAAAGAGCTGCACATGGGTAGTCCTGATCCCGGAGTGAGGCAGGAGCTGTGCTCGGCAACCAATCTCGCCCTCCAGGCAACGAAGGTCACGGCACAGGCACTTGGGCAGGCGATATTCACCTTGGTGGTCCAGGAGAGCCACCTATGTCTTGGTCAAGATGAAGGACATCGAAAAGCTTTGTTTCCTGAATGCGCCTATCTTCCTGATCTGCCTATTTGGTGACACCTTCGAGGACTTCGCCCAGCAGTTCTCAGCAGTGAAAAAACAGATGGAGGAAATTCAGCACATCTTTCTCCGGCACAGCTCAAGATCCCGCACCCCGTCTGCTCAACAAGGGCATCCCCCTGAAACTGCAAAGACCCAGAAGGCTCCGCCGCAGCCCGACCCAAGTCCTCGGCCCCAGCATAGAGCCCTCCGCAGGAAGCTGATGCCCCCCGCCTTACATTCCACTGCTAAGACCTCGAAGAAGGCTCCTAAGCACCCCTGTGACAGACGACCCAGGGAGGTAGATGTCTGCCGGAACCTTGGAGCTGGTATCCAGACCATCCTGTCCCCCGGTGGAGGGCCGGGAGGAGAATCTTGTGTTCCCTTTTGTTTTGTTTTCGCTGCACCCAAAACGGCGCCTCTTCCATGTGCAGCTGTTGAACCCATGTGACATATTGCCACATGTTAACCTCCCCTTCAGTCAGGGTGTGGTCTCCGTAGTGTCTTTTCCTCCTGAAAGAAAAGGAAAGGAAATTACACCTTCCCTGATGTGAATAAAAAGCATTAAAAGGCGGCTGGTGCGGCCTGCTCCCTGACTAGATCCCCCCCATCCACAGGGATGTGGGGAACTATATGATGTTTTTTGTGGCATTGGGGGACGTTTCTTGATGGAGGGAACGAGACATTGTGTTCCTCTTGCCACAACGCTGTACTACCCACTGAAATGTCCGAAAAACCCGTCCCGGCTCCTCAGCACAAAACCTGAATAAGTGGTTGCGAGCCAGCTACTTTTATATCCGGATGTCCATGGGAGTGGCATGCAAATTCCACTTGCCAATTCCCATTCACCTTTTCTCAAAGATCAGAGGTGTTTGAGGCTCCCAAGAGCGGCCTAGTGTCACTACATCTACACAACTTCTCATTCCCTCTATCAGGGAATGGAGGTTATGACAGTAACCGAGACGTTCTGTATTTCTGAAGATTATTTTTAAACACTTATATCAGTTAAAATGACAATGCTTTGATTAAATTGGTATTTTAGGGCAATATATTGGGGTAAAGAGCACTGTTCCCTTTAAAGGCAGTAAAGACGCTGGAACCTTATTGCATTTTCCAAATTTTTTTAACCATTTAGAAGTTTCTAAAATCATACTTTTTCAAACTCATCCCAGACTGTTTGTCGGATTCTTGCAAAATATATATTTTCTGGGTGATTATTAATTTTTACCTGTTTATTGTGAATGCATTACCCAAACTTTACAAAACTTAGTAGTCTATACATGAACAGCAGAATAGTCTGAGGATGCATGCTAAATTTCCTCAATGATATGGGGATGCTACTGCAGTGTTTACTATCAAAACAACTTGACAATAGTGGTTATTTTCTCATCTGTTTTGGATCTTGATGATTGTCACTTGTTGCTATACTTTGAAATGTGATTTTAGTGTGGTTTATTTTAATGTCATTCAATTCTATACTTATCTTTTATAGATGGCTACATCAGAAGATTACACTGTTATGACTCAGGAGGAGCTGGAAGAACTTAAAGAATTGATATCTACTCAGGATTTGTCATCAGCTGTTGACACCATCAAACATTTCCTCGACCAGCAAGATCGTGTTGAACTTAATATTGCTGTGACGGGGGAATCTGGTTCTGGAAAGTCCACATTTATCAATGCTTTTAGGGGTTTGGAAGATGACGATGAGGATGCAGCTGAAACTGGTGAAGTGGAGACCACTACAGAACCCAAAGCTTACAAACACCCAAAATATGAAAATGTGAAACTCTGGGATCTTCCTGGAACCGGAACACTAAAGTACCTTAAACTTGTTCAGTTTGAGCGCTATGATTTTTTCATCATCATCGCTTCAGATCGTTTCAGAGAATGTCACGCTGACCTGGCCAAAGAGATCAAGAGAATGAAGAAGAATTTCTATTTTGTTCGTTCCAAGATTGACTCCAGTATTGATGCTGAAAGAAGAAAGAAACACTTTGATGAGAAAAAGACGCTGGACATCATACGAGAGGACTGTGTCAACGGTTTGATATTGATGTTTATTCACTTTAACATCTTACATATGTCATGGTGTAGCAGGCTAATGTAATTTTTTTTTAACATTCATTCTTTCTGGTACTCTAACAGCAATGTGATAATAGATCCAAATGCTCAATAATAAATTAATCCTTTTTCTGTGTCTGTAGGTCTGAGAGAGATCGGTGTAGAGGATCCTGTTGTGTTCTTGATTTCTGGCAGGGATCTCAACAACTATGATTTTAATTCACTGCATGAGAGGATGAAGACTGAGCTCCCACAACACAAGAGACATGTGCTGATGTTGACTGTACTGAATATCACAACAGAGATTACTGAGAGAAAGAAGAAATCTCTAGAGAAAGACATTTCAAGAGTAGCTTTATTATCTGCTGGTGCGGCTGCAGTTCCTGTTCCTGGTCTTTCAGTCGCTGTAGATATAGCTCTGTTAGTATATGAGATACAAAAGTACAAGACTGCATTTGGTCTGGATGATGAATCTCTGGAGAGGATCAGTGAAAGATCTGGGAAGAGTATTGAGATTGTAAAGAGTGTGATGAAATCAGGAGTGCGTGTTGGAATGGACAAAGATATCATCTTAAACCTGCTGTGTAAAAGCTTTGTTCTTTTAGTAAAACATACTGTTCAGTTTCAGTTGATTGTTCACTTTAAACACATTTTAGGCTATGTGGCGGCTGCAGGATTGTCTTATGTGACAGTTTCATACATGCTGAAGAAAGTTCTGAATGATGCAGCAGAAGATGTCAGGAATGTGCTGATGATCTCACTGAGATACTGTACCAGCATTCATAACTATCTGTGGTAATTAGTACACTATTAGGGGCACTTACAATCTTTTGTGTGTAAATAATTTGTTCCATTTGTATATATCACATACTGTAGACATATCATACTTTGACTTGAGTGACCTGAATGTTTGAGTCATGAATGTTATTGACACCGTAAACATTAAAAGATGCTCCAGACACCCTCTAAAACGAGGCTCAAATATCCTGTTTGTGTATTTAATACATTTATTCAGTGTTAAGAAATCCTGCTTTTGTTCCTCATGCCTCTCATTGAATCTCTACACAAGACACAGAGTCTAATAAAAAAAGATTATTGAATAAATAGGGATGGAATTGTGCTATTTGCTCTGCATGCCTTTCTCTGACTAAGAAGTAAAAAACAAACAAATAAAGACACAAAGTATCACAATCGCAATATACACTCACTGAACACTTTATTAAGAAGACCTGTACACCTACTTAAGCCGGGCGTACAAGTTCTGACACTCAGGTTTTGAAGGTGTGATTTTATGACTGCATAAATAAATCATTGTAGTGGTGGTGGCGTAGTGGGCTAAAGTGCATAACTGTTAATCAGGAGGTTGCTGGTTCGATCCCCACAGTCACCACCATAGTGTCCTTGAGTGAGACACTTAACTCCAGGTTGCTCTGGGGGGATTGTCCCTGTAATAAGTGCACGTTTTTACTTGTATTTAATTTTAGCACAAACATAAAGTTGAGTGCAGAATGAGTTATTTTAGTGGAGTAGGCTACCTGTATTATTGAACTTTAGATGTAGGCTACTCCTCATCTGTGACACTGCTTGCATGTTGATAGCAGACATGCTGAAGAAGTCTTGTCCATATAAATACACTTTAAAGCCACACATAGCAAAGTTTAAAAATCTTATTTTAGCACTACAGTTGACCAACAGGTTGAACTTTCTATCTAGCAGTCTTGGGTTTCACCAGACTCATTTACATTTCCATTTATGCATTTGGCAGACACTTTTATCCAAAGTGACTTACAGTGCACTTATTACAGGGACAATCCCCCCGGAGCAACCTGGAGTTAAGTGCCTTACTCAAGGACACAATGGTGGTGACTGTGGGGATCAAACCAGCAACCTTCTGATTACCAGACTCACCCATTAATAAAAAATTTAACTGTAATATCTACAGTGGATATAAAAAGTCTATACACCCCTGTTAAAATGCCAGATTCTTGTGATGTAAAAGAATGAGACAAAGATAAATCATGTCAGAACTTTTTCCACCTTTAATGTGACCTATAATGTGAACAATTCAATTGAAAAACAAACTGAAAACTTTGACAGGGAAAAAAAAAAAGAAAAACTAATACCCTCTTATAACTGGGGATGTGTTCAGAGTTAACCAATCACATTCAAACTCATGTTAAATAGAAGTCATTACACACCTGCCATCATTTAAAGTGACTCTGATTAATAACTAATATCTAATAAAGACATTTTCTTAGTTGCATCTCAGAGCAAAAGCCATGGTCCGCAGAGAGCTTCCAAAGCATCAGAGGGATCTCATTGTTGAAAGATATCAGTCAGGAGAAGGGTACAAAAGAATTTCCAAAGCATTAGATATACCATGAACACAGTGAAGACAGTCATCATCAAGTGGAGAAAATATGGCACAACAGAGAAATTACCAAGAATTGGACATCCCTCCAAAATTCATGAAAAGACGAGAAGAAAACTGGTCAGGGAGGCTTCCAAGAGGCCTACAGCAACATTAAAGGAACTGCAGGAATTTCTGGCAAGTACTGGCTGTGTGCTACATGTGACAACAATCTCCCGTATTCTTCACATGAATGGCCTATGGGGTAGGTTGGCAAGACGGACACCTTTTCTTATAAAGAAAAACGTGGGAAAATGTATCATGGTCTGATGAAACAAAGGTTGAACATTTTGGCCATAATTCCAAAAAGTATGTTTGGTGCAAAAACAACACTGCACCTCACCCAAAGAACACCATACCCCAAGTGAAGCATGGTGGTGGCAGCATAATGCTTTGGGGCTGTTTTTCTTCAGCTGGAACAGGGGCCTACATAAGGGACGCAGAGTCAAACAGTGGCCGACAGGTGGTAAATCAGGTGTTGTAGTAAGTAAGTAAAATGTATTTATATAGCACTTTTCACAGATAAACATCACAAAGTGCTTCACAGTAAAATGTAATACAAGAACAATTTAAATACATTCCCCAAAATACAAACAACAAACACTACAAACAACCATAAAAGAAACCCCTCGACTAACCAAAAGCCTGCTTGAAGAGCAAAGTCTTCAGTTGTTTTTTAAAAGAATCAACTGAGTTCGCACAACGTAAAACAAGAGGCAAAGCATTCCACAGCCTGGGAGCGACTGCCTGGAAAGACTGGTCCCCTCTAGTTTTAAAATGAGTACGGGGAACAACTAATAACATCTGATCTAAAGCTGTTGCAGTGTGCAGCTGTATCAGGTCAGTGATGTAGGTAGGGACTTGGCCAAGCAAGGCTCTAAAAGTAAGAACCAGTATTTTAAAATGAATTCTATACTGGACTGGTAACCAGTGAAGTGATGCTAAAACAGGTGTGATGTGTTCTCTTCTCTTAACGCGGGATAAAAGCCTTGCAGCAGAATTCTGAACAACCTGGAGACGATGAAGCTCCTTCTTACTCAAACACGTAAAAAGACTGTTACAATAGTCTAAACGGGAGGAGATGAACGCATGAATAATCATCTCTAACTCACCTTTAGTCACAGATGATCTTAATTTTGAAATGTTCCTCAATTGAAAGAAGCAGTTTCTAACCAATAAGACCAACACTGTATATTTTTTAGAGTCAGCTGACACCATAATATCACTTGAAACTTTAAGTAACGCCATTTCTGTGGAATGTTTTTTGCGAAAACCAGACTGGAATTTATCGAATAACTCATGATTCTCTAGGAAAAGGGTGAGTTTTTCAGCTACAACTGTTTCTAGAATTTTTGACATGAAAGGAAGCTTCGAAATTGGTCTATAGTTTTCCGGTTGTAGCGGATCCAGATTAGTTTTTTTAAGTACAGGCTTAAAAACGGCATGTTTAAAAAAAGCAGGAACAACACCATTTAAGAGTGATGAGTTAAGCATCTCAACAATACAGGGGCCAATGTAGTCAAAAACTTGTACAAATAGCACAGTAGGAACAACATCCATAGGACAAAATGATAGTTTCATAGAATGTAACAGAGAGGTAATGTCAAGTAATGTCACAGGTGTAAAAGTGGACCAACAATGCGGGGGGGATAAGTCAAAGGCAAAGCTCTGAGCCAATGATGGTTCAATGATAGCCCTAACGTCTCTGATCTTATTAACAAAAAAGTTGAGGAATTCATTACAGTCAGATCTAGATAACACTGTTGTTTGAGAGCTAGTTGGAGAAACTATTGTATTAATGGTGTCGAATAAGATTTTAGGATTGTGCTTATTCGAGGAAATAAGTTGAGAAAAAAGCACATTCTCGCCTTTTTCAACATCTCATTCAAGGAGACCATTAGATCTTTAAGATGGAGCCTGTGAACCTCGAGTTTAAAAAAAAAAATAAATAAAAAAAATAAAAAATATATATTTACATTTCTTGTTGCACTTAAATCTGTTTTGTATACTATTATGATGATAGTGAAACTTTGTAATATGGCACTTTTTGTACCACTGTCTGCCTAAGATGATTCGCTGATGTTCTTCCTCTTTTGTAAGTCGCTTTGGATAAAAGCGTCTGCCAAATGAATAAATGTAAATGTAAATGTAGAAGATTTCCAAAGACGCTCTACTTTTCTACAATTTCTCCTAAAACTTAAGATAGCTTCATCAATCCATGGACAGGTTTTATTGTGGGAGACAGCGCTCAATTTAATTGGTGCTACTTTATCTAGAATCGATAAGCACTGACCATTAAAAGATAAAATAAATTAATCAACATCAGTACATCCTATCAGAGAACATGGGTCAAACAAGGCAGAGAACCTCCCTGCAGTGTCTTGATTAATAATCCGCCTTTGTGTCATAATTCTCTGGGGCGGAGGATCTTGAGAAAAGTTAATATTAAAAAACACACAGCTATGATCACTCACATGTACATCTTCCACATGTGTATTTACAATATCTAGACCAAGAGAAAAAACAAGGTCCAGGGTGTGACCCTTAATGTGCGTGGGTCCAGTAACGTGCTGAATGAAATTAAAAGAGTCTGTAATAGAAAGGAGATTACCAGCTGTATTGCATGTAAAATCATCAATATGCAAGTTAAAGTCCCCACAAATTAAAACCCTCTCAAGTTTGATGATAGATGATAAAAAGTCAGTAAAATCAGTAAGACACCTGCCGGGCCAGGAGGGCGGTAAATTAACACACTGTAAAAAGCATTAGAAGAGCCTACTTTAAGCATTTGAGATTCAAAAGAGGCAACATTTTCTGAGTTAATCTCTTTACATTTGAAATTGTCACGCTGCACAACAGCAAGTCCACCACCACGACGTGCCAATCGAGGCATCCCAGTAACAGAACAGCCAACAGGACAGAGCTCGTTTAGGTAAACAAACTCATTTTCCTTTGCCACGCTTCCGTAAGAAACATAAGATCAATGTTTTTGCTCATAAAAAGCTCGTTAAGAATAAACGATTTATTAGAGATGGAACGGGCGTTAAGCAAGGCAAAGTGGAGTAATGTAGCGTTCGACAGACCGAATCAAGAACAGCTGATTGTGACGGAACTGACCATAAACAGCTGACACAATCACGAGGACTCCAGTTGCGGCGAATTGACAGTCGCTGGTCAGGCGGCACAGAGAACATCGGTAATGGCAAGTCCATCACGATCCCGTCAACAAATTGCTGATACACGCGAGGTTCACATCCCACCGGTAAAAGCATCGCGGGGTGTTGGTGCTGAGGAGCATTTTCACCCGTATTTAGGGGAAAACTAGTCGCAGCCACCAAATCGCTCTCAGCGATATGGCCAGAGCACCCCTGTCCAGGATTGGCGCCTTCTCTTCACTTGAATGCCAGCTCTGCTGCCCCTTCTCTTCGGTCTCTTCTCAGGATTCCCAGGACCCCTGGCTGTAAACAGGAGCTGGTACTCACGTGATGAAGGAGGACGCACGAACGGGGGCGGAAAGGTTTGTCTGAAACTTTCCCAACTTTCAAAGAGTCTTTCCATAGACACTCTGATGTCCAACAACGAGCGTCGATCATAAGTCTGAGCAGCAAAGACACAATAGTCAGACGATAGGGCTGATATGGCAACATATAGGGTGAATACAAACGTAAAAGGTTTACGCAAGTGCGATGCAATAGCGGCCAAGCCAAACACAGGCGCCATATTTCCAGGATGATGTGAAATGGGGAATTGTACGAGGGTCTGTGTACCAGCCTCAAAAAAAATTCCCGTGGCCCGGGGACCGGCGCCCGTTCGTTCAGGGGGACCCACGGGGAAGATCTGTGACGTGGAGGACCGCCTTGGGCATAGCGGACCTCGCCATGGGCGTTTAAAGGAAACCCCCTGAATATAGCATTTCCAATGCAGTTCAGCCTTTACCCACGTGATGGTGGTCTCACGTCCCACCTCTGGCTTAAATGAATGGGTGCCTTCACCATTCATATCGATGGCAGTCGGGCGCCTCTCGGGGCAGGCCTCGTTCAATTTGTTGCACTGTGTTCTTTTAATGGGGGAGTGGGATGCAATGCCCCCTTAAGACCCCCATAGACCCCTGTGCCACCCTGGTTGTCCACAGACCCATTATCATCCCCCTGACCAACTATTTTGCCCAAATTGACCAGTGAGACCCCTTGCCCACCCTGGGGGGGCGGGGCTGTCCACAGACCTGCTATCATCCCCCCGACCAACTATTTTGCCCAAATTGACCAGTGAGACCCCCTGACCACCCTGGGGGCTGTCCACGGACCCATTTTCATCCCCCTGACCCACTATTTTACCCACATTGACCAGTGAGACCCCCTGACCACCCTGGGGAGGCGGGGCTGTCCACGGATCCATTATCATCCCCCTGACCCACTATTTTACCCAAATTGACCAGGGAGACCCCCTGACCATCCTGAGGGGGCAGGGCTTTCCACGGACCCATTATCATCCCCCTGACCCACTATTTTACCCAAATTGACCAGAGAGACCCCTTGACCACTGTCCACGGACCCGCTATCTGCCCACTAACCATCTATTTTGCACACAAACTGAGTCCACCAACAGACTAACTGCCCATTAGCAATTGATTGTATAGCTGTATGTCCACCAACAGACTATCTGCCCATTAGCAATTGATTGTATAGCTGTATGTCCACCAACAGACTAACTGACCATTAGCAATTGATTGTATAGCTATATGTCCACCAACAGACCACTGCCCATTCATTTGACTGTAAGTGGGACTACACACGTACAATTTAATCAACAGACTATCTGCCCATTAGCAATTGATTGTAAAGCTGTATGTCCACCAACAGACTAACTGTCCATTAGCAATTGAATGTATAGCTCTATGTCCACCAACAGACAACTGCCCATTCATTTGACTGGAAGTGGGACTACCCATGTACAATTTACTTGCATTGGCTGAAATCATCACTTGGTGGACTTCATTTTTATAACTCCTGGATAAAATGATTGACATATAATCACATTTAGGTGACTGTAGGACTCCCCCTGAACAACATAAGCCCTTCAAAGCATAAATATTCCACTGACCACGAAACCTTTATTTCTGTGAATGGGTCAAATTGGAGGTGGGATGTGCAGATCTCAGCTCTGGACAGACTTGGGAAGCTGAAACTGCTATTTCTGTTCTTCTCCAAGCCTCTTTCTATGGTATAAATTTCATTAAGATTGGAGGATGTCGAAAATTTCATGCGTACCCCTTTAAGGATCTTTGCGCACAATTTTCGACTTCCTCAGATCTTCTTGAAATTTATACCATAGAATGAGGAGGCTTAGAGAAGAACAGAAACAGAGGTTTGAGCACACTAAGTCTGTCCAGGGCTGAGATCTGGACATCCCACATGCAATTTATTTGCATTGGCTGAAATCATCACTTTTTGGACATGGTTTTTTTAACTCCTGGATCAAAATTATGACTTAAAATCACATTTAGGTGACTTTAGGACGCCCCCTAAACATAGTGCACCCTTCAAAACATAAAAATTTCACTGACCACGAAACCTTTATTTCTGTGAATGGAACAAATTGGAGGTGGGCTGTCCAGATCTCAGCTCTGGACAGACTTTGTGAGCTGAAACCTCTGTTTCTGTCCTCCTGTAAGCCTCCTCATTCTATGGTATAAATTTCAAGAAGATCTGAGGAAGTTGAAAATTTCACGCAAAAAATCTACCTTTGAGTTTTTTTACACGAAATTTTCGTCATCCTCCAATCTTCTATAAACTCACAACATAGAAAGAGGAGGCTGAGATTATGACAGAAACGCAGGGTTTAGCTTCCTAAGTCAATGCAGAGCTGAGATCTGGACATCCAACATACAATTTGTCCCATTCGCAGAAATGAAGGTTTTGTGGACAGTTGAACTTTTATGTTTTGAAGGGTGCACTATGTTCAGGGGGAGTCCTAAAGTCACCTAAATGTGATTAAATGTCATAAATTGGATCCTGGAGTTATAAAAATGCAGTCCACCAAGTGATGATTTCAGCCAATGCAAATAAATTGCACGTGGGCAGTCCCACTTCCAATCAAAGTAATGGGCTAAAAGGATAGACAGACAGACAGACAGACAGGCAAATAGACAGGCAGACAGACAGACAAACATCCTATAGGTAGATACATACATACATAGACATATTGGACATATTGAGAACTGCACTGTGCAAAAGTGCTAAAAAGTGGATTTCTTAACACAGAATCACAGACAGGGATAGCTGAGATCCCACATACAATTTGTCCCATTAAATTGATTGGAAGTGGAACTATCCATGTGCAATTTATTTGCATTGGCTCAAATCATCACTTGGTGGACATCAGTTTTATAACTCCTGGATCAAATTTATGACTTAAAATTACATTTATGTGACTCAGTAAAGCCCCCTGATCAACATAAGCCCTTCAAAACATAAAAGTTTCACTGACCACGAAACCTTTATTTCTGTGAATGGGACAAATTGAAAGTGGGATGTCTAGATCTCAGCTCTAGACAGATTTAGGAAGCTGAAACTGCTATTTCTGTTCTTCTCCAAGCCTCTTTCTATGGTATAAATTTCATTAAGATCGGAGGATGTCGAAAATTTCGATGCGTACCTCTTCAAGGATCTTGAGGGGACGTTACAAGTCGTTGGCACCCCTCATAATATAATACTGGGAGGAGACTTTAATCTGTTGATGGACTCAGTCCTTGATCATAGTGAAGAAAAAGTGTATAAGCCCCTAGAACAACATTGATGCTTCACAGGATGTGTAAAAATCTTGGTCTTACAGATATTTGGAGACTTTTGAACCCATCTGGTAGGGACTATAAATTTTTTTCATCAGTTCATGAGATTTATTCTAGAATAAATGTTGTTTTTATAACTAAGTCCCTCATTTCATCTGTTGTTGATTGCTCATTGGAAACATCTTAGTCTCAGATGGTGAGTTTAGAGGTGTTGCCACATATGCTTCAATTAATCCCTTTTGCAAAATCCTGATTTCTAAAGAACGCTGAAATATGGAGACCAACTGGTCCTCAGTATCCTCTGTGGGTGTGGCTTGGGAAGCACTTAAAGTGGTTCTTAGGGGTCGGATCATACAGTATGCCTCATTCACCAAAAAGTCCAAAGCACAAGAACTCATGGAGTTGGAAGGGAATATTAAAAGTGTCGAGGCAGAGCTGAAGTGCAGAATATTGTCTAATGGCCTCAGAGAATTGACCCTCAGTGAAATCAGCTGGTGGTGAAATATTTACTTTGGCCATTGATATTAATAATGCTTTTAAAGAATTCTATCTTGAACTCCATAGTGCCACAACTTCGTCTACTGATGAGGATATTAGAAACTTTGTGGAACCATTAGAACTTCCTAAACTGATAACGGAGCAAAATAATTGATTCTTAGATAACCTTGGAGGAGCTTGACAAGTCAAGGCTCCACTTTTGTTAGTTTATACAGAATCATTGAAGAATGGCTTCCTCCAACCATGACACAAGCCTGAATCAGTCTGATTCTTAAAAAGGACAAAGATCCAGATGAATGTAAGAGTTAACATCCAATTTCCCTGATCCAGAAACTGAAAATTTAGGCTAACCGATTAAGTAAAGTTATGACATCTCTTATACATATAGATCAGGTGGGGTTTATTCGGGGCCGCAGCTCCTTTGATAACATCAGGCGTTTCATCCATATCATGTGGTCAGTGGCGAATGATCAGACTCCGGTTGCTGCCATCTCACTTGATGCCGAAAAGGCGTTTGATATGGTAGAATGGGATTATTTTTAAAGATTTTGGAAATATATGGGTTCTGGAGAACATTTATTGGTTGGATTAAGTTACTTTATAGACACACGGTAGCGGCGGTACAAACATTTGGACTAATTTCAGATTATTTTACTTTGAATAGGGGCACTCTGCAGGGTTGCCCACTTTCTCCATTATTGTTCTGTCTTGCTTTAGAACCATTAGCAACTGCAAAAACAAAGGAGGAGGATTTTCCAGGGGTGATGGCGGGAGGTATGGCGCATTAACTTTTTCTTTATGCAGATTATATTCATCTCTGAGATTGTTTGAAATTTTGGTTCGGCATTTTAGGATTCCCAGATCTCAGTTTTATAGGTATTTAAAGCTTCAGCACCTGCTCTGTATTGTTTTTGGGAGTAGCATACACCTCCCTAAAGTGGCAGATGCTCTGGGAGTGGTAATGACTGCTTTTGGGAAAGGTCATGAGGCATCAGTGTATTACTCCCTGTTAATTCAGAGTCTGGGGACGGAGCTTCAACTTCTATCAAGAGATTATGGGAGATAGATTTATACTTGGTATTGGAGGAGGCTATGTTTTAGAATGGACTAGGATTCTAAAACATTTCAAATCTGAATCTAGAGATGCGAGGGTGCACCTTATGCAATTTAAGATTTTACATAGATTTTATTGGACCCCCTCTAGATTGTATAGGCTTGGTCTTAAAGACACACCCACTTGCTGGTTATGCCAATTGGAGGATGGAGACACAACACATGTTTTTGGGGGTGTGTTAAGATCCAGGGGTTTTGGTTGAGTGTCAGAGTTTTTTTATGTGACGTCTTCGGCACTCAGGTTTTGTTTTGCCCCAGACTCTATATTTTGGGAAATGGAATATTTCAGCTGTGGCGCTCTGAATTGGGGAGGGTGGCGGCTCTCGAAGAAGGGCCATACAGAAGAATGGGGATTTTGGATTTGTTTGTTGGGAAATAGGCTAGATACTTGGCATTCTTGAAGGGTTCTCGGAGTGGAACAGTGGAGTGAGAGGGGTAGTTGTTGATGTGTGTGATTTTTATATTTTTTTATTTGTTTTGTTTTTTACTTTCTTTTGTATGTGCTCATGTGTGACCACAGGGGTGTTTGTTGAGGGTTGGGTGGGGTTGGGGATAGGAAAGGTGAGGGGTGGTAGTGGGAGTTAAATGTTGATTTTATGTTTCGCTTTTCTGTGTTCAAATAAAAAATGTTAATCATAATTTTTTTTATTTGTATTTTTTCTCCTTGAAATTAACAAAACAATACATTCCCTTTTACAAATATAAGAGTTTTATCAAACCCCCGCCCCCATTACCCACCCATCTAACATGTGTCAGTATTAATTATATATAGATTTCTAGAGTAAATCTACAAAAAACAAATAATTGAAAAAACAAATAAACTTGCAAAAAATACATAATTAAAATAATAATGTAAAAATGTTAGTCACCAAATATATTAATGACACTCTTATATTTGGTCTCACCACCAGGTCATTATCCTGTACCTTCAATAAATGTCAAGTATTTACCCCTCTTTCTCCAATAAACATACATTTTTTTCCAATTAGTCTACATGATATTTTTTCATATGCTGCGACTTTCCCCAATTCTGTAACCCATTCTTGGAAAGATGGTTAACTTGGTGACCGCCAACCTCTCATAATAATTTGTCTTCCTATCATAATACTTATTTGAATCCATTCGGTTGTCTCTACATCAGAGCATAGAGAAGATGGATAGATAAGGACATAAATGTCTGGACAGAATGAAAAGCAACATTCTGACACATCTTGAATATACTTATGAACCTTAGACCAGAATTCCTGTATTTTAGAGCAAGACCACAGAGTATGCATCAGGTCTCCATCCTCCTCCTCACATCGCCAGCATTCAGCAGAGTCCTTCAGACCGAGCCTAAATAGCCTGCCCAGGGTCCAATAAAAAGGATTCAATATTTTTAATAGGATAAGTCGTACTCCCAGATTCCTTGACATTACTTTACAATTTCTACATATTCTGATCCAATCTTCATCACTAATTAAACGATTCAAATCCTTACTCCAGACTACTTTAAGAGCAGAATAGGAACTATAACCTACTTTATCCGTTAGCAATCTGTAGTATGCTGATTCCTCATGCCCTCTACCCCATGCTGCTAGGATTGTAGACAAAATATTATCCTCTATTTCCTATTTGTTAAGTCCAAAAGTTTGGGTTAACTGGTTAAACGATTTCAAAGTGTTATTCTCATAAACATCCCATAACTTCAGAATACCCTTCATTATCCACTCTTTCCACAGAAAAGTTGAATTTCCAATGCGCAATTTGGGATTCCTCCAAATACTTGAAGCTGTGTTCAAAAAGGGGGTCAACTAGAATATTCTCGCTATTTTCTTCCAAACTGATTGAAGATGTGATATTATGGGGTGGGACTGTACTGTTTGAGGTAATGGAATGGATAAGGATTGCAGTGGCAGCAGCAGGATAGATTGCTCAACATTAAACCAAGGAGGGGCCCTCTCAGGAGGGAGGGACCAGTGAGCCAGATGTCTCAAACTGAAGGCGTAATAATAAAACATAAGTTTAGGAAGTGCCAACCGCCCTCTATCAACCGGCTGTTGCAACTTGCTCATATGCAGCCGAGGCTGCTTACCATTCCAGAGAAATTACTTAGTTATCTTATTAAAAGTGTTTGAAATATTGCAGTGGAATTTCTACCGGGATTGATTGGAGTAAATAGTTAATCTTGGGAGACAGTTCATTTTGAGAACATTCACCTTACCCCAAAGAGACACATTTAGTGATGACCACCTCTCTACATCATTCAAAACTTTCTGCAGTAATGGGTCAAAATTCACTCTCACTAAATCATTACATTTATGAGGAAAAAGAATACCAAGGTGCCGTATACCTTCTTTGTGCCACTGAAACGGAGCAGGTTGGAAAAAAATGACACAGGGCAATAGGCTGTTAAAGGAAGAGCTTCAGACTTCGACCAGTTGACTTTGAAAACGTAGAAAATGAACTAATAATTTCTAGCAAGCATGGCACAGACTTTTGGGGCTCTGAAACGAAGAACAGTATGTCATCTGCATACAACATCAATTTGTGAACCGATCCCCCCAGAGCAACCCCAGGAAAGCCTGTGCTTGATCGGGGGATAATGGAGATCCTTGTCAGGTCCCTCTTTCCCATGTAAAATAGGAAGAAATCTGCCCATTAGTCTGCACCGCAGCTTGGGGTCGCGTGTACAGTAAACTTATCCATTTAAAAAAAAAAAACACCCAAACCCGTCTCAAATATGTAACCCCATTCCACGTGGTCAAAAGCTTTCTCCGCGTCCAGTGAAATCGCTGCCACTGGCGAATTAACGTCAGCCATTGACCACATAATATTAATAAGTCTCCTAATGTTGTCTGCCCCAGTTCTTCCATGTATAAAACCCACCTGATCCACATGAACCAAATAAGTAATTACACTGTCCAGCCTGTTTGCCAGGATTTTAGAGATAATTTTAACATCCACAGGAATTAAAGAGATCGGACGATAGGTCTTTATCCTTTTTAAGGATAAGGGTAATTAACGCCTGTGACAGGGTGGGTGGTAACTCACCTTTCTCCAGTGCCTCATTATACATGTTAAGCAGCAATGGAGACACCTCAGCAGTATAGCACTTAAACTCTGCAGTAAAGCCATCCGGCCCCAGAGACTTAGATGAGGACAAGGACCTAATTACTTCTACAATCTCATTCAATGTAATGGGGGTATCAGTTTCCTGTTTCTGCAATTCTGTCAACTTTGGTCATTTTAATGAGTTCAAAAAATCCTTTATATCTCCACCCTCTGCTTCACAGGTAGATGTGTATAAATCCATATAAAAGTTTCTAAAAACATCATTAATATCCCCTAACTTAGTAACAGTTATTCCTTCAGTAGACTGAATAGCAGGAATTAGAGCAGACATTTCTCTTTGCTTAATATAGTTTGCCAGAAGCTTGCCCACTTTGTCCCCAGATTCAAAATATTTCTGCCTTACCCTGAACAATCCAAACTCCGCCTTCTTCGACAGTATATCATTGTACCTATATTTCAATCGCGTTAAATATCTCAAACCTTCATGTGTGGTCATTTTCATCATCTGCAATTCCCTCTTTTAAATTTCTCTTTCCAAATTAGCCAAGTCTTTGTGATAATGTGATGGCTGTAACCACTTTAGTACTTATGGTAGTCCTGTTTGGTAGGGTGAGTATGGTAGTTTTCAGTCCCATGTCCCCTTTATGAATGGAGTAGCGTTAGTTCAGTTGTAATGGCGGCGTGCACGCTGCCAGATGAGATTGCTGCGATTTTATTTCTTCACGGTAAATCAAACTTTCTTTGGATATGTTTGATGTATTTGTTTTTAAATGTGTAATATTTTGTATAATCATATGTATTAAAATATTTTGTGCAGACTTTAAGGGTTTGTGCCTAGATTGCAAAATAGTTGTAAGCTGTGGCAAGGTACGACAATAGGTGGCAGCGATTTTCTTTCTTTTTGAGGTAAATCAAACTTTCATCGGCCATGTTTGACGTAATTGTTTTAAATGTGTGATAATTATGGGTATCAAAATATCTTGTGCAGGTTGTAATGATGGTTTGTGCCTGGTTTGGAAAACAGTTGTTGTAAGCTGGTGCCAGGTACGTGATTATATGTTTAAAGTGTATGTTTGTTTTAATTAATGCGTGTTGGTTGTGAATATTATAGCACAAATAATAAGTGTGTTTTTCTGGCTCTGTTTTAGGAGCTGGCCTTTGTCACTGTTTTGAATTATTATTATTTAAGTTTGAGTCACCTTATTAAACGTCTGCACCACTGATACCCTTAGGTGCATGACTCCTTATCAACTCGCTATCCTCTAAAGCCTATTTATGTGATTGTTTTGGTGTGATTTTCTGAGTTCTCAATAAATTGAATTGAAAAGACAATTGGTTTGGAAAATCTTAATGTGCACCATTGATAGGCTTTACAGTTTGGCGTCCCCGAACAGGATTTTTGTTTTTTCTGGTAGCGGGTTGATATAAGGATTCAAAACAGTGACATTGGCTGAAGAGTTGAGGACTTTGGAGCAAAAGACAAGGAAGTTCAGCAGAACTACTCAGGACATAGGCTAAAAGGTGTTGTTGCTGCTGTATGACTGATGTCCAAACGATGGAGCAAGAACTTGCTGCGTTGCGGGAAAGGTTGGTCAGGGAAAAAGCTGCAATGGATGAACTTAAAGGGTAACTAAACCCCTGCTCAGAGTCTGACTCCACCCACTAGCAATATTTGAAAAATGCTGGAAAAGTGGGCAGACCCCAGCGGGGATAGAGGGGACGAAACGAAGGCTGGGCTGAGCGGGGGGGCGTGTACCTGAGACCCGTAGTGACGGATTAATTGACAGCTGCTGTCAGACTCTAAAATGGAGAGTGACTGGAGTGACGCAAGTAGCTTTGCCACGGAGCGGTCTTTTGAAGTCGAGGACTTTTCTCCCCCACCTTCACCTGAAGTGGAGGAGGGTGAATTGTATTACTATTATGTTATTATTATTCCTCACACGGTCACAAGACGACATGTACATGAATCTGATGAGTTTTATCGAGTTGATGTCAATAGCGCGCGCTCTGTAGGCATATTCATATTTTGCCGCTATGTGAAAAAATCCAGCAAATGCGCCGGCGCGTTTGTCTACCCCAGAGGATTAACTTTAGCCTAACCATAAATTGTGATTCAAATATATATGATCACTCACCTCAAGACGCTGCTGCGGTGGTGGAGTCCATGCAGGAGGAGTCCTAACTGACGCAATACTATGCTACTAACTAACTATGCTTCTAACAATACTACACTAACAAATATGCTAATTAACTACCTAGGCTACACGAAATAATCTAAATAACTATATAAATGCTATGCTAAATAGATGCTAAAATGCTCTATCCTGATCGTTTTCAATACTCGCAATTCCAACTCCTGACTCGCTACAGTGGTTTTGACGAAACAAGATGGTTTTTATACTGCCATGGGCGTGGTAGCTCGTACCAAGGGCGTGGTGAGCTGTCACCGGTTACGTCACGAAGTACCGCAAACAGCCAATACGAAAATTCAACTGCAGTAGCCACCATTCAACCTGAAGAGGGCAGCACTCAGACGTTTTTACACCATATATTGTAGAATTAAAACACTTTATACACAAATGTCAAAAAAATTACTTGAAACAATGACCAGTACTAATAAAGCCCCATTCTTACAGATCATTAACTAAAAAAAGTTGGTTTAGGGTTTAGTTACCCTTTAAACAACAGAACGAAGTACTGGCTGCTCAGTTGCAACGAACAATAACATCAGATCCTTTGGAAACGTCACATTCTCCTTCAGAGGTGGGCCTGGCTGATTCGGCTGCCTCTTCGACCTCCACAAGTAGAGTTACAACATCTTTAATATTAAATGTTTTTATTAGGGCTGTCGATTTAACGCGTTAATTCAGTGCGATTAATTTTAACGCATTTATTCGCACTTCCCCCAGACCATAATAAGTAAGATTCCTGAGAAACGCAAGCTTGTAGTACCACCTGTTTACTCCAGAGGGCAGTAAGTGAAACTTTAGCTGTATGAGCAACACACAGTTTATACAGTGAAGAAACACTTCAGTAGGCGTTCTTGTGTTCAAAACACACGAAGGGATCTCAAGATGCGTTTAAAAATTGAGTATTAAACTATATTTAACTTGCCTCTTTGACATGTCTCTTCATAAGGAATATTATTTGATTAATTTTCTGCTTTTGTTGGATAAGTTTAGTATTCATAAATGTAAGCATGGTGGTTATAAACCATTAGTTCAGCAATACCTAAGAACAATTTCCAATTTGAGTAACACGAAAACTGTAAAGTGTATTGACATATGTAAACAATTTGATATTTTTATTTAAACTGTTTATTTATTTTCCTTTTTGATGTTGTTTGTTTTAATATAAATTTGTGTTAGCATTAAAGGGTAACTAAACCCTAAACCAACTTTTTTTAGTTAATGATCTGTAAGAATGGGGCTTTATTAGTACTGGTCATTGATTCAAGTAATTTTTTTGACATTTGTGTATAAAGTGTTTTAATTCTACAATATATGGTGTAAAAACGTCTGAGTGCTGCCCTCTTCAGGTTGAACGGTGGCTACTGCAGTTGAATTTTCCTATTGGCTGTTGCGGTACTTCGTGACGTAAGCGGTGACAGCTGACGTAAGCAGGTTCCAGCTCACCACGCCAGATTCATGTACATGTCGTCTTGCGACCGTGTGAGGAATAATAATAACATGGAGTCTGACAGCAGCTGTCAATTAATCCGTCACTACGAGTCTCAGGTACACGCCCCCCCGCTCAGCCCCGCACTCGGTTCGTTCCCTCTATCCCCGCCGGGGTCTGCCCACTTTTCCTGCATTTTCACATATTTCTAGTGGGTGGAGTCAGACTCTGAGCAGGTGTTTAGTTACCCTTTAATTTAAAGAAATCATAATAAATCTCCAACTGATTGACAGATTCACTTGTGAAACTGTGTGTCAATGATTGACTTATAATCAATAATATGGTAGTAAACAATAAATGTTATTCTAAAGCTGCTTTTTGTCTTATTAATGATGAACTCTTCTGCTACAGAATGTAATGCATTTTAATGATCAGAATTTTTATATATATATAAATATTTAAAGATAACTATGTATAATCATATATTGATATAAATATGTATAATCATTATATATTGAATTATTGTTATATGAGGGGCTTTCTCAGCAAATATTTGTATATGCGATTAATTAATCGGGAGACCATGTAATTAATTCCATTAAAAATGTTAATCGATTGACAGCCCTAGTTTTTATATATGATGCATACTGAATAATATAACCCCTTAACACTGCCTTCAATGTTTCCCAAAAAGTCCTGCAGAGGGCGCCGTGGACACGTTTGTCTCCTCATATATTTTAATTTCAGTTCTCAAAGCCTCCTTAAAATCAGATCTCTGTAAAAGGGAAGAATTGAACCTCCATCTGTAAGTACGTTGCCTATCCTGATATGGAGTCATGTCCATACATACCCAAGCATGATCTGGAATAATAATGGCGCCGATAGAACCGGTTGAGCAAGATACGAGAGATTTTGATATCAAATAATAATCAATTCTAGAGTACATTTTATGAGAAGCAGAATAGAATGTATAATCTCCCCCATCCGGATTCAAAAGCCTCCAAATGTCTACTAATCCAAAAGCTTTGCACACAGTTTTTAACTTTACACTAGCTTTGGTCATTTTAACATCTTATCAAACTTCACCGATCAAGCACTGGGTCGAACACTAAATTCAAATCCCCACCTAAAACAATATCATACTGCCCAGCTGCACATAACATACCCTCCAGATTTACAAAGAAAGCCGGATCATCCCTATTTGGAGCATAAACGTTGGCTAGTATGATATTCTGCCCACTCATTTCCCCCAATAGAACATGAATTCTCCCCTCTTCATCCTTCATTATGTAG
>NC_068309.1:2125301-2154511 GCF_025860055.1 Xyrauchen texanus | reverse complement strand
TGCTACGTTCACACCGGACGTGAATAGCGCGTCAAATTCGCGCCTACCGCGTCTAGTTATACGCTTGACCACTTTGAATCCATTCGGCGTCAAGAGCGAAATTGACGCGCGTAAAAACAAAAGTTTGAAGCGAAATTTACGCGCGTGACGCGCGTCAGAGGCGAAATCCGTTGACGGCCATCTTTTACAAGATGGCTGATGTTGATCGAGCATTCGTGGAGAGAGTCACCGCTCTGTATTTGCTCTGGAGAGCAGAACAGCGGCGTATGGGTCGTCGTCGCCGTACTTGGGTCCACCAGACCCTCCGGAGGCGTTCCCAGTTCGGCGAATTTCATCATTTGCTCCAGGAGCTGCGCCTGGATGACGGCCGCTTTCAGCGGTACTTCCGCTTGTCCCGCGCCCAGTTTGATGACCTGTTGTCCCGCATCGGAGCGAGGATCACCCTTCAGGACACCAACTACAGGCGCTCTATCCCAGCTGCGGAGCGCCTGTCCATCTGTCTTCGGTTAGTAAATGTATATAAAATGTTAAATACAGTATATTAAATATATGTTAATTTACGCTATGCCAGCAATGTTTTTCAAACTGTGTGGTACGGATACCACTGTTGGTGCTCTTTCTAGTGATACTCAGTTAACTGCTGTAACGTTAACCTAAAAAATAAAATATTATTTTGGCAGACGTGATAATGTCTCTATCTGTAAGCAATATGTAGTAACGTTACTCTTTCTTTTGATAATCAGTTATTGGTTATTGGCACACTAGTGATTTAAACCATATACACATATACCCTTTTGTTTTGAAGATTCCAAACTTTGTTAAAATGCTTGCAAAATTGCTAGCAAACAAACAAATATGATGCATTAAAGTAAAACAGACTGGTTATTGTATATAGTTGAATATGTAACTACAAGTGTACTTATAAAAATATTTTCTAGGTTTCTTGCCACAGGGGACTCATTCAGGACCATAGCGTCCAGCTTCAGGGTTGGTGTCTCAACAGTGAGCCAGATCGTCCAACAGGTTGTGACTGCAATCTGGGACTGTCTTGTGGAGGAGTACATGGCTGTGCCCACCACTGATGACTGGAGGTCCATCGCAGAAGGATTCGAGGAGCGGTGGAACTACCCTCTATGCTGTGGAGCGGTGGATGGGAAGCACGTGGTAATGAAGGCACCCCCAACTCAGGATCCCAGTTCCACAACTACAAGGGAACATTCTCCATCGTTCTCCTTGCAGTTGTGGATGCGAGGTATCGCTTCCGGTTGATCGATGTTGGGGGGTACGGCAGGACCAGCGACGGTGGGATTCTGGCAAACTCTGCCTTTGGACAGGCTCTCCGTGCTGGTACACTTCATCTGCCTCCTGACCAGCCTCTTCCCGGTGCTGATGAAAGAGGACCCCAGCCCCATGTCTTTGTGGCTGATGAGGCGTTCCCGCTGCGGAGGAACCTCATGCGGCCCTTCCCTGGACGCCCCTTCCTCCAGAGAGGCGTGTCTTCAATTACCGCCTCTCAGAGCCAGGCTGGTGGTGGAGAACGCCTTTGGCATCCTCTCCTCACAGTGGAGGATGTACCGCTGCCTCATCGAGGTCCACCCAGAAGTTGCGGAGAAGTGTGTGAAGGCGACGTGTCTTCTCCACAACTTTCTGAGGTGTTCGGAGGGGAGAGAGGCACCTGCTGCAGGGGCGCGGGACATGCTGGAGAGGAGCCACTGCCAGGTCTGGGTCGGGTTGCGGCCAACAACTCCTCCAGAGAGGCACTCCGGGTGAGGGATGTCTTCATGGCACACTTCTCGGCGGAGGGAGCAGTACCATGGCAGCCGACGGAGTAGCGTTTGAAGTCCTCCTCATGACTTCCCCACAACGGCTCTTTTAAGAGCCACCCACAAACCTATAAAGAGCTAAACTATCTAAAAATAGTCCATTATTATTATATTTTGTTTTTTTTTCCCAGGTTGTCAGCCCCAGTTCCAGGATGTCAGGTCCACAACATGCACATTTATTAAGTTGAGACTTTTTAAAAATGTCAGGTTTTCCATGGTAGTATATCAGGTTAAATTATTTATTTATTTTTGTTTTGATGATAAATGGAGCCAGCCTCAAAAAGTAATTAACCTGTCCTGTGTTTTTTCCTTATTCAACACTGTCCAGACACTAATGTTGGTTGTCTTTACATTACAATAATAATGTTTCATATAATCTAGATTTAGATATGGAATAAATAGCAATCAATACAAAATCAAAATGTCTCATATATTGAAATCAAGTTATGTGATAAAAGATTTGCTTTGTTTGTGCATTAGAACCACACCAGGCATTTAGTCATATTACAAAATAATTTATTGAGGCCAAACATATGAAGTAATTTTAGGTATAACATTAAAAAACATATTTAGGCAAAACGTAAAAAAAATTATTTAGGCAAAACATATAAAATAACAATATGAACTGAAAAAAATGAACAATATGTGCAAACTATTTACATTAAGAGACAGGAACAAAAAGGACCTCGCTTGGAAGGTGGAAGAGCCACAGGGAACGGCATAGGAGAAGAGGAAGGAGGGCATTCTGCGTTTCCTGCAGAGCCTGCCGCCTCTTTTTTTTTTTTTAAAGTTTACTGTGTGGGGGGTCCAATTGTTCCAAATTTAGCACAATGGTGCTATTTTCCATTGCCAATTTGTATATTTGAAATTTAACTTTTTCTTTTAAATGAGGCGGCATGCTCTGCAGAAAAGGCAGAAGGCTGAGGAGGAAGTACTCATCAGCGGAGCGTGGCGGTGGGGTTGGAGGTCGCGCCAGAGGTTGTGTCAGAAGCTCCAACAGCGTCTGCTCCACCTCCGACGGACCATCCTGGGACCGCTCACGGGGCCGCCGTCGGGCTCTCCTCCTCTGTTGGCCTGTGAAAGCAATACACAGTGCAATGAGAAGGCAGAAAGATGATACCTGATTTTCATGTTCACAGTAAAGGTTAACAATTTAATTGAAACAACAAAATTGTCTAGATATTGTGAGAATACTATCTGTGTCAGTGACATAGACAGTGCTTAAATGCAAGTGTGAAATTGTTTTGAACTATATATCAAGTAATTACAAGTTATACTTCAGACATGTACATAGATAAACATGCAAATGAACAGTAGCTAAAAAGTATGTATGTACTATTGCCTTCACACACCTGTGAGTTCAGCAGCAGGGGCTGAGGGACCAGGGACTGGGGAGACAGGAGAAGAGGCAAGGGATCTCAAAATATCCTCTTCCCCCTCTGATCATTTTCCTCTGTCAAGACAATATTAAATGTTAATACAACACGTTGGTAACAATGATCATAGAGAGATTACATTTCTTCATCTGTAAACAATGACAGCATATATGCCTTGTAATGTGGATTCATTGGAAACACACCAGTCTCTGTCTCCCACGCCGTTTCTCCAGGCTGTCCCTGGTCCTCGAGGTGGTTGTCCTCTCTGATCCGGGCCTCGACCCCCTCCATGTTACCACTAGTCTCCCGTGGGGTGACGAAGGGGTCGAGGAATCCCAAGATCTGAGAGTACTTCCACCTCTTCCCAGACCCTGCTGCTGACCCACTCCTCTTGTCCATCTCCTTCCTCTTCTCCTTCAGATATGTGTCCCTGAGGCTCTTCCACTTTTTTCTGCAAAAGTCCCTGAATAAACAATATCTTGTAAGCAAAAAATGTAGCTGAATATAAGCGGGAAAATAATTGTAAAATAGCGCAAGGCAGCTTGCTAGCTGGTTAGCAGGTCAATAACGTGACTCAAAAGTAGCAGGAAAATAGTTAAAAATAGCTAGCTGCTTAGCAGGGCAATAACGTGACACAAAAGTGAAATGTGTAATTATATATATATATATATGCTGCGTGTAAAAATATACCCATAAATATTTTGTTCAAGAAATTACAGTGACTGTAGCATTTCTATCAGTAAAGAAGTGGACAAATATTAAAGATTAATTTGTATTTACAACTTACCAGGTTGCCCAATCTCCTCACTGACCCTCTTCCAAGCGAGGTCCTTTTTGTTCCTGTCTCTGTAAAAATATGAACTGGAATCGTACAATTCCGGGTGACTGCTAACAGCAACAATTAATTTTTCCTCCATAGCTGTCAGTGATTTTGGAATGAAAGATTCCGAGCGGGAGCGGGAGTTTACCTCACTTTACCTCCTGAGTGACAGCAGGCAGCTAGGCTCCTGATTGGTTAACGCGGCGCGAATTGACGCCAAAGTTCAGATTTTTCAACTCGGGCGGCAGACGCGAATTCGCGTCAAACGCGTGAATGCACCATTCGCGCATAACGCGCGTAACGCGCCAGACGCTCAATTCGCGCAATTCGCGCGAACTTGACGCTGAATGAGGCGTATTCGCGTCTACCGCGCCGCGCTCTACGCCTCATTCGCGCCGCAGGAATTTTTTACGCGCGTAACGCGTCTTTGCATTGACTTAACATTGAAATCACTCGCGCCTGACGCGCTATTCGCGTCCGGTGTGAACGCAGCATAAGGTTCATAAGTATATTCAAGATGTGTCAGAATGTTGCTTTTCATTCTGTCCAGACATTTATGTCCTTATCTATCCATCTTCTCTATGCTCTGATGTAGAGACAACCGAATGGACTCAAATAAGTATTATGATAGGAAGACAAATTATTATGAGAGGTTGGCGGTCACCAAGTTCACCATCTTTCCAAGAATGGGTTACAGAATTGGGGAAAGTCGCAGCATATGAAAAAATATCATGTAGACTAATTGGAAAAAAATTTATGTTTATTGGAGAAAGAGGGGTAAATACTTGACATTTATTGAAGGTACAGGATAATGACCTGGTGGTGAGACCAAATATAAGAGTGTCATTAATATATTTGGTGACTAACATTTTTTACATTATTATTTTAATTATTTATTTTTTGCAAGTTTATTTGTTTTTTCAATTATTTGTTTTTTGTAGATTTACTCTAGAAATCTATATATAATTAATACTGACACATGTTAGATGGGTGGGTAATGGGGGCGGGGGTTTGATAAAACTCTTATATTTGTAAAAGGGAATGTATTGTTTTGTTAATTTCAAGGAGAAAAAATACAAATAAAAAAAATTATGATAACATTTTTTATTTGAACACAGAAAAGCGAAACATAAATGCACTAAATCAACATTTAACTCCCACTACCACCCCTCACCTTTCCTATCCCCAACCCCACCCAACCCTCAACAAACACCCCTGTGGTCACACATGAGCACATACAAAAGAAAGTAAAAAACAAAACAAATAAAATCACAAAGATAAAAATCACACACATCAACAACTACCCCTCTCACTCCACTGTTCCACTCCGAGAACCCTTCAAGAATGCCAAGTATCTAGCCTATTTCCCAACAAACAAATCCAAAATCCCCATTCTTCTGTATGACCCTTCTTTGAGAGCCGCCACCCTCCCCAATTCTGAGCACCACAGCTGAAATATTCCATTTCCCAAAATATAGAGTCTGGGGCAAAACAAAACCTGAGTGCCGAAGACGTCACATAAAAAAACTCTGACACTCAACCAAAACCCCTGGATCTTAACACACCCCCAAAAACATGTGTTGTGTCTCCATCCTCCAATTGGCATAACCAGCAAGTGAGTGTGTCTTTAAGACCAAGCCGATACAATCTAGAGGGGGTCCAATAGAATCTATGTAAAATCTTAAATTGCATAAGGTGCACCCTCGCATCTCTAGATTCAGATTTGAAATGTTTTAGAATCCTAGTCCATTCTAAAACATAGCCTCCTCCAATACCAAGTATAAATCTATCTCCCATAATCTCTTGATAGAAGTTGAAGCTCCGTCCCCAGACTCTGAATTAACAGGGAGTAATACACTGATGCCTCATGACCTTTCCCAAAAGCAGTCATTACCACTCCCAGAGTATCTGCCACTTTAGGGAGGTGTATGCTACTCCCAAAAACAATACAGAGCAGGTGCTGAAGCTGTAAATACCTATAAAACTGAGATCTGGGAATCCTAAAATGCCGAACCAAAATTTCAAACAATCTCAGAGATGAATATAATCTGCATAAAGAAAAAGTTAATGCGCCATACCTCCCGCCATCACCCCTGGAAAATCCTCCTCCTTTGTTTTTGCAGTTGCTAATGGTTCTAAAGCAAGACAGAACAATAATGAGAAAGTGGGAAACCCTGCCGAGTGCCCCTATTCAAAGTAAAATAATCTGAAATTAGTCCAAATGTTTGTACCGCCGCTACCGTGTGTCTATAAAGTAACTTAATCCAACCAATAAATGTTCTCCAGAACCCATATATTTCCAAAATCTTTTAAAAATAATCCCATTCTACCATATCAAACGCCTTTTCGGCATCAAGTGAGATGGCAGCAACCGGAGTCTGATCATTCGCCACTGACCACATGATATGGATGAAACGCCTGATGTTATCAAAGGAGCTGCGGCCCGAATAAACCCCACCTGATCTATATGTATAAGAGATGTCATAACTTTACTTAATCGGTTAGCCTAAATTTTCAGTTTCTGGATCAGGGAAATTGGATGTTAACTCTTACATTCATCTGGATCTTTGTCCTTTTTAAGAATCAGACTGATTCAGGCTTGTGTCATGGTTGGAGGAAGCCATTCTTCAATGATTCTGTATAAACTAACAAAAGTGGAGCCTTGACTTGTCAAGCTCCTCCAAGGTTATCTAAGAATCAATTATTTTGCTCCGTTATCAGTTTAGGAAGTTCTAATGGTTCCACAAAGTTTCTAATATCCTCATCAGTAGACGAAGTTGTGGAACTATGGAGTTCAAGATAGAATTCTTTAAAAGCATTATTAATATCAATGGCCAAAGTAAATATTTCACCACCAGCTGATTTCACTGAGGGTCAATTCTCTGAGGCCATCAGACAATATTCTGCACTTCAGCTCTGCCTCGACACTTTTAATATTCCCTTCCAACTCCATGAGTTCTTGTGCTTTGGACTTTTTGGTGAATGAGGCATAATGTATGATCCGACCCCTAAGAACCACTTTAAGTGCTTCCCAAGCCACACCCACAGAGGATACTGAGGACCAGTTGGTCTCCATATTTCAGCGTTCTTTAGAAATCAGGATTTTGCAAAAGGGATTAATTGAAGCGTATGTGGCAACACCTCTAAACTCACCATCTGAGACTAAGATGTTTCCAATGAGCAATCAACAACAGATGAAATTAGGGACTTAGTTATAAAAACAACATTTATTCTAGAATAAATCTCATGAACTGATGAAAAAAATTTATAGTCCCTACCAGATGGGTTCAAAAGTCTCCAAATATCTGTAAGACCAAGATTTTTACACATCCTGTGAAGCATCAATGTTGTTCAAGGGGGCTTATACACTTTTTCTTCACTATGATCAAGGACTGAGTCCATCAACAGATTAAAGTCTCCTCCCAGTATTATATTATGAGGGGTGCCAACGGCTTGTAACGTCCCCTCAAGATCCTTGAAGGGGTACGCACGAAATTTTCGACATCCTCCGATCTTAATGAAATTTATACCATAGAAAGAGGCTTGGAGAAGAACAGAAATAGCAGTTTCATTTTCCTAAATCTGTCTAGAGCTGAGATCTAGACATCCCACTTTCAATTTGTCCCATTCACAGAAATAAAGGTTTCGTGGTCAGTGAAACTTTTATGTTTTGAAGGGCTTATGTTGATCAGGGGGCTTTACTGAGTCACATAAATGTAATTTTAAGTCATAAATTTGATCCAGGAGTTATAAAACTGATGTCCACCAAGTGATGATTTGAGCCAATGCAAATAAATTGCACATGGATAGTTCCACTTCCAATCAATTTAATGGGACAAATTGTATGTGGGATCTCAGCTATCCCTGTCTGTGATTCTGTGTTAAGAAATCCACTTTTTAGCACTTTTGCACAGTGCAGTTCTCAATATGTCCAATATGTCTATGTATGTATGTATCTACCTATAGGATGTTTGTCTGTCTATCTGTCTGTCTGTCTGCCTGTCTGTTTGCCTGTCTGTCTGTCTGTCTGTCTGTCTATCCTTTTAGCCCATTACTTTGATTGGAAGTGGGACTGCCCACGTGCAATTTATTTGCATTGGCTGAAATCATCACTTGGTGAACTGCATTTTTATAACTCCAGGATCCAATTTATGACATTTAATCACATTTAGGTGACTTTAGGACTCCCCTTGAACATAGTGCACCCTTCAAAACATAAAAGTTCAACTGTCCACAAAACCTTCATTTCTGCGAATGGGACAAATTGTATGTTGGATGTCCAGATCTCAGCTCTGCATTGACTTAGGAAGCTAAACCCTGCGTTTCTGTCATAATCTCAGCCTCCTCTTTCTATGTTGTGAGTTTCTAGAAGATCGGAGGATGACGAAAATTTCGTGCAAAAAACTCAAAGGTAGATCTTTTGCGTGAAATTTTCAACTTCCTCAGATCTTCTTGAAATTTATCCCATAGAATGAGGAGGCTTACAGGAGGACAGAAACAGAGGTTTCAGCTCACGAAGTCTGTCCAGAGCTGAGATCTGGACAGCCCACCTCCAATTTGTTCCATTCACAGAAATAAAGGTTTCGTGGTCAGTGAAATTTTTATGTTTTGAAGGGTGCAATATGTTTAGGGGGCGTCCTAAAGTCACCTAAATGTGATTTTAAGTCATAATTTTGATCCAGGAGTTAAAAAAACCATGTCCAAAAAGTGATGATTTCAGCCAATGCAAATAAATTGCATGTGGGATGTCCAGATCTCAGCCCTGGACAGACTTAGTGTGCTCAAACCTCTGTTTCTGTTCTTCTCTAAGCCTCATTCTATGGTATAAATTTCAAGAAGATCTGAGGAAGTCGAAAATTGTGCGCAAAGATCCTTAAAGGGGTACGCATGAAATTTTCGACATCCTCCAATCTTAATGAAATTTATACCATAGAAAGAGGCTTGGAGAAGAACAGAAATAGCAGTTTCAGCTTCCCAAGTCTGTCCAGAGCTGAGATCTGCACATCCCACCTCCAATTTGACCCATTCACAGAAATAAAGGTTTCGTGGTCAGTGGAATATTTATGCTTTGAAGGGCTTATGTTGTTCAGGGGGAGTCCTACAGTCACCTAAATGTGATTATATGTCAATTATTTTATCCAGGAGTTATAAAAATGAAGTCCACCAAGTGATGATTTCAGCCAATGCAAGTAAATTGTACATGGGTAGTCCCACTTCCAGTCAAATGAATGGGCAGTTGTCTGTTGGTGGACATAGAGCTATACATTCAATTGCTAATGGGCAGTTAGTCTGTTGGTGGACATACAGCTTTACAATCAATTGCTAATGGGCAGATAGTCTGTTGATTAAATTGTACGTGTGTAGTCCCACTTACAGTCAAATGAATGGGCAGTGGTCTGTTGGTGGACATATAGCTATACAATCAATTGCTAATGGTCAGTTAGTCTGTTGGTGGACATACAGCTATACAATCAATTGCTAATGGGCAGTTAGTCTGTTGGTGGACTCAGTTTGTGTGCAAAATAGATGGTTAGTGGGCAGATAGCGGGTCCGTGGACAGTGGTCAAGGGGTCTCTCTGGTCAATTTGGGTAAAATAGTGGGTCAGGGGGATGATAATGGGTCCGTGGAAAGCCCTGCCCCCTCAGGATGGTCAGGGGGTCTCCCTGGTCAATTTGGGTAAAATAGTGGGTCAGGGGGATGATAATGGGTCCGTGGACAGCCCCGCCTCCCCAGGGTGGTCAGGGGGTCTCACTGGTCAATGTGGGTAAAATAGTGGGTCAGGGGGATGAAAATGGGTCCGTGGACAGCCCCCCCCCAGGGTGGTCAGGGGGTCTCACTGGTCAATTTGGGCAAAATAGTTGTTCAGGGGGATGATAATGGGTCTGTGGACAACCAGGGTGGCACAGGGGTCTATGGGGGTCTTAAGGGGGCATTGCATCCCACTCCCCCATTAAAAGAACACAGTGCAACAAATTGAACGAGGCCTGCCCCGAGAGGCGCCCGACTGCCATCGATATGAATGGCGAAGGCACCCATTCATTTAAGCCAGAGGTGGGACGTGAGACCACCATCACGTGGGTAAAGGCTGAACTGCATAGGAAATGCTATATTCAGGGGGTTTCCTTTAAACGGCCATGGCGGGGGTCCGCTGCGCCCAAGGCGGTCCTCCACGTCACAGATCTTCCCCGTGGGTCCCCCTGAACGAACGGGCGCCAGTCCCCGGGCCACGGGAATTTTTTTTGAGGCTGGTACACAGACCCTCGTACAATTCCACATTTCACAACATCCTGGAAATATGGCGCCTGTGTTTGGCTTGGCCGCTATTGCATCGCACTTGCGTAAACTTTTTACGTTTGTATTCACCCTATATGTTGCCATATCAGCCCTATCGTCTGACTATTGTGTCTTTGCTGCTCAGACTTATGATCGACGCTCGTTGTTGGACATCGGAGTGTCTATGGAAAGACTCTTTGAAAGTTGGGAAAGTTTCAGACAAACCTTTCCGCCCCCGTTCGTGCATCCTCCTTCATCACCTGAGTACCGGCTCCTGTTTACAGCCAGGGGTCCTGGGAATCCTGAGAAGAGACCGAAGAGAAGGGGCAGCAGAGCTGGCATTCAAGTGAAGAGAAGGCGCCAATCCTGGACAGGGGTGCTCTGGCCATATCGCGGGGAACGATTTCGGTGGCTGCGACTAGTTTTCCCCCTAAATACGGGTGAAAATGCTCCTCAGCACCAACACCCCGCGATGCTTTTACCGGTGGGATGTGAACCTCGCGTGTATCAGCAATTTGTTGACGGGATCGTGATGGACTTGCCATTACCGATGTTCTCTGTGCCGCCTGACCAGCGACTGTCAATTCGCCGCAACTGGAGTCCTCGTGATTGTGTCAGCTGTTTATGGTCAGTTCCGTCACAATCAGCTGTTCTTGATTCCGGTCTGTCGAACGCTACATTACTCCACTTTGCCTTGCTTAACGCCCGTTCCATCTCTAATAAATCGTTTATTCTTAACGAGCTTTTTATGAGCAAAAACATTGATCTTATGTTTCTTACGGAAACGTGGCAAAGGGAAAATGAGTTTGTTTACCTAAACGAGCTCTGTCCTGTTGGCTGTTCTGTTACTGGGATGCCTCGATTGGCACGTCGTGGTGGTGGACTTGCTGTTGTGCAGCGTGACAGTTTCAAATGTAAAGAGATTAACTCAGAAAATTTTGCCTCTTTTGAATCTCAAATGCTTAAAGTAGGCTCTTCTAATGCTTTTTACAGTGTGTTAATTTACCGCCCTCCTGGCCCGGCAGGTGTCTTACTGATTTTACTGACTTTTTATCATCTATCATCAAACTTGAGAGGGTTTTAATTTGTGGGGACTTTAACTTGCATATTGATGATTTTACATGCAATACAGCTGGTAATCTCCTTTCTATTACAGACTCTTTTAATTTCATTCAGCACGTTACTGGACCCACGCACATTAAGGGTCACACCCTGGACCTTGTTTTTTCTCTTGGTCTAGATATTGTAAATACACATGTGGAAGATGTACATGTGAGTGATCATAGCTGTGTGTTTTTTAATATTAACTTTTCTCAAGATCCTCCACCCCAGAGAATTATGACACAAAGGCGGATTATTAATCAAGACACTGCAGGGAGGTTATCTGCCTTGTTTGACCCATGTTCTCTGATAGGATGTACTGATGTTGATTAATTTATTTTATCTTTTAATGGTCAGTGCTTATCGATTCTAGATAAAGTAGCACCAATTAAATTGAGCGCTGTCTCCCACAATAAAACCTGTCCATGGATTGATGAAGCTATCTTAAGTTTTAGGAGAAATTGTAGAAAAGTAGAGCGTCTTTGGAAATCTTCTACATTTACATTTACATTTATTCATTTGGCAGACGCTTTTATCCAAAGCGACTTACAAAAGAGGAAGAACATCAGCGAATCATCTTAGGGAGACAGTGGTACAAAAAGTGCCATATTACAAAGTTTCACTATCATCATAATAGTATACAAAACAGATTTAAGTGCAACAAGAAATGTAAATATATATATATATTTTATTTTTATTTTTAATTTTTTTTAAACTCGAGGTTCACAGGCTCCATCTTAAAGATCTAATGGTCTCCTTGAATGAGATGTTGAAAAAGGCGAGAATGTGCTTTTTTCTCAACTTATTTCCTCGAATAAGCACAATCCTAAAATCTTATTCGACACCATTAATACAATAGTTTCTCCAACTAGCTCTCAAACAACTGTGTTATCTAGATCTGACTGTAATGAATTCCTCAACTTTTTTTTAATAAGATCAGAGACCTTAGGGCTATCATTGAACCATCATTGGCTCAGAGCTTTGCCTGTGACTTGTCCCCCCCGCATTGTTGGTCCACTTTTATACCTGTGACGTTACTTGACATTACCTTGCTGTTACATTCTATGAAACTATCATTTTGTCCTATGGATGTTGTTCCTACTGTGCTATTTGTACAAGTTTTTGACTACATTGGCCCCTGTATTGTTGAGATGCTTAACTCATCACTCTTAAATGGTGTTGTTCCTGCTTTTTTTAAACATGCCATTGTTAAGCCTGTACTTAAAAAACTAATCTGGATCCGCTACAACCGGAAAACTATAGACCAATTTCGAAGCTTCCTTTCATGTCAAAAATTCTAGAAACAGTTGTAGCTGAAAAACTCACCCTTTTCCTAGAGAATCATGAGTTATTCGATAAATTCCAGTCTGGTTTTCGCAAAAAACATTCCACAGAAATGGCATTACTTAAAGTTTCAAGTGATATTATGGTGTCAGCTGACTCTAAAAAATAAACAGTGTTGGTCTTATTGGACCTCTCAGCAGCTTTTGACACAATTGATCATAATGTTATGATAAATAGACTTCGTGATCTGGTTGGCATGTCGGGATCAGTTTTAAAATGGTTTTCATCCTACCTGTCAGGTAGAAGCTTTAGTGTTAATATGAATCAGATTATGTCTGAAACTGCAGAGTTGTCGTGTGGGGTACCGCAGGGTTCTGTCTTGGGTCCTATTTTGTTCCTCTTGTATATATTTCCTCTCGGTAAGGTTATTAGTCAGTTTAGCGACATATCTTACCACCTGTATGCGGATGACATCCAACTGTATTGCTCCTTTAAGGAAACTGAGTTGTTTAAATTGTTCTCTTTAATTAATTGTCTGTCTAGTATTAAAAAGTGGTTATGTGAGAACTTTTTGCTTCTCAATTCTGACAAAACAGAAACACTAATCATTGCCCCTGAAAGTAAAATCCCAAAGATAATACAATATATTGGCGACTTAGGCCCGTCTGTCCAACCGAGCCTCAGGAGCTTAGGTGTTGTCTTTGAGTCAGCTATGTCCTTGGAGCTTCATTCGAAACAATTAGTTAGAAACTGCTTCTTTCAATTGAGGAACATTTCAAAATTAAGATCATCTGTGACTAAAGGTGAGTTAGAGATGATTATTCATGCGTTCATCTCCTCCCGTTTAGACTATTGTAACAGTCTTTTTACGTGTTTGAGTAAGAAGGAGCTTCATCGTCTCCAGGTTGTTCAGAATTCTGCTGCAAGGCTTTTATCCCACGTTAAGAGAAGAGAACACATCACACCTGTTTTAGCTTCACTTCACTGGTTGCCAGTCCAGTATAGAATTCATTTTAAAATTCTGGTTCTTACTTTTAGAGCCTTGCTTGGCCAAGTCCCTACCTACATCACTGACCTGATACAGCTGCACACTCCTACCCGGAGTCTCAGGTCTTTAGATCAGATGTTATTAGTTGTTCCCCTTACTCATTTTAAAACTAGAGGGGACCAGTCTTTCCAGGCAGTCGCTCCCAGGCTGTGGAATGCTTTGCCTCTTGTTTTACGTTGTGCGAACTCAGTTGATTCTTTTAAAAAACAACTGAAGACTTTGCTCTTCGAGCAGGCTTTTGGTTAGTCGAGGGGTTTCTTTTATGGTTGTTTGTAGTGTTTGTTGTTTGTATTTTGGGGAATGTATTTAAATTGTTCTTGTATTACATTTTACTGTGAAGCACTTTGTGATGTTTATCTGTGAAAAGTGCTATATAAATACATTTTACTTACTTACTACAACACCCGATTTACCACCTATCGGCCACTGTTTGACTCTGCGTCCCTTATGTAGGCCCCTGTTCCAGCTGAAGAAAAACAGCCCCAAAGCATTATGCTGCCACCACCATGCTTCACTTGGGGTATGGTGTTCTTTGGGTGAGGTGCAGTGTTGTTTTTGCACCAAACATACTTTTTGGAATTATGGCCAAAATGTTCAACCTTTGTTTCATCAGACCATGATACATTTTCCCACGTTTTTCTTTATAAGAAAAGGTGTCCGTCTTGCCACCCTACCCCATAGCCCATTCATGTGAAGAATACGGGAGATTGTTGTCACATGTAGCACACAGCCAGTACTTGCCAGAAATTCCTGCAGTTCCTTTAATGTTGCTGTAGGCCTCTTGGAAGCCTCCCTGACCAGTTTTCTTCTCGTCTTTTCATGAATTTTGGAGGGACATCCAATTCTTGGTAATTTCTCTGTTGTGCCATATTTTCTCCACTTGATGATGACTGTCTTCACTGTGTTCATGGTATATCTAATGCTTTGGAAATTCTTTTGTACCCTTCTCCTGACTGATATCTTTCAACAATGAGATCCCTCTTATGCTTTGGAAGCTCTCTGCGGACCATGGCTTTTGCTCTGAGATGCAACTAAGAAAATGTCTTTATTAGACATTAGTGATTAATCAGAGTCACTTTAAATGATGGCAGGTGTGTAATGACTTCTATTTAACATGAGTTTGAATGTGATTGGTTAACTCTGAACACATCCCCAGTTATAAGAGGGTATTAGTTTTTTTTTTTTTTTTTTTTCCCTGTCAAAGTTTTCAGTTTGTTTTTCAATTGAATTGTTCACGTTATAGGTCACATTAAAGGTGGAAAAAGTTCTGACATGATTTATCTTTTTCTCATTCTTTTACATCACAAGAATCTGGCATTTTAACAGGGGTGTGTAGACTTTTTATATCCACTGTAGATATTACAGTTTAATTTTTTATTAATGGGTGAGTCTGGTAATCAGAAGGACGTTGGTTCAAGCCCCACAGCCACCACCATTGTGTCCTTGAGTAAGGCACTTAACTCCAGGTTGCTCCGGGGGGATTGTCCCTGTAATAAGTGCTCTGTATAATACATTGGTAATCAGAAGGTTGCTGGTTTGATCCCCACAGTCACCACCATTGTGTCCTTGAGTAAGGCACTTAACTGCAGGTTGCTCCGGGGGGATTGTCCCTGTAATAAGTGCTCTGTAAGTCACTTTGGATAAAAGCGTCTGCCAAATGCATAAATGTAAATGTAAATGAGTCTGGTGAAACCCAAGACTGCTAGATAGAAAGTTCAACCTGTTGGTCAACTGCAGTGCTAAAATAAGATTTTTAAACTTTGCTATGTGTGGCTTTAAAGTGTATTTACATGATCAAGACTTTTCAGCATGTCTGCTATCAACATGCAAGCAGTGTCACAGATGAGGAGTAGCCTACATCTAAAGTTCAATAATACAGGTAGCCTACTCCACTAAAATAACTAATTCTGCAATGAACTTTATGTTTGTGCTAAAATTAAATACAATTATAACCGTCAGAAATGGTGCACAAATTTTCCAAACTTTCTTTTTAATCTTGCACATTTTGTGCACTTTATTATCATGCGTTTACTGGCAGCAGCAACACACTGTCATTATGACATTTATGCATTTGCATTGGCAGACGCTTTTATCCAAAGTGACTTACAGTGCAGTTATTACAGGGACAATCCCCCCGGAGCAACCTGGAGTTAAGTGCCTTACTCAAGGACACAATGGTGGTGACTGTGGGGATCAAACCAGCAACCTTCTGATTACCAGTTATGTGCTTTAGCCCACTACGCCATCACCACTACAATGATTGATGTATGCAGTCATAAATTCACACCTTCAAAATCTCAATCTGTCAAATGTCGGACAGCATTTGTAATAATTATCCATATTTATTATAAAGTTATTTTTTAAATCAGCATATGAGTTTTCAGATAATGCAGGCCCAGGCCACATCAGTCTTCTTTTTTATTTATAAATCACAAGCTACATGAAATAAACCAATGACCTCATCAGGATTTAAATCTTATAATGATAAATAGCACAAAAATGAATGTGATTGCTGCAGAATTTGTTATGTCATCTTGTGTACCACTGCATCAGTACAATAATCAGATGTCGATAAAAAGCATCTGACAAATTAATAAATGAAGATAAATTGACTCATAACATGTGCAGGTGTTCACAACCTCCCGAGTGTCAGAGCTTGTACGCCCGGCTTAAGTGTACAGGTCTTCCTAATAAAGTGTTCAGTGAGTGTATATTGTGATTGTGATACTTTGTGTCTTTATTTGTTTGTTTTTTACTTCTTAGTCAGAGAAAGGCATGCAGAGCAAATAGCACAATTCCATCCCTATTTATTCAATAATCTTTTTATATAAGACTCTGTGTCTTGTGTAGAGATTCAATGAGAGGCATGAGGAACAAAAGCAGGATTTCTTAACACTGAATTCCATCCATCCATCCATCTTCAACCGCTTATCTGAAGTCGGGTCGCGGGGGCAGCTGCTCCAGCAGGGGGCCCTAAACTTCCCTATCCCGAGCCACATTAACCAGCTCTGACTGGGGGACCCCGAGGCGTTCCCAGGCCAGTGTGGAGATGTAATCTCTCCACCTAATCCTGGGTCTTCCCCGAGGCCTCCTCCCAGCTGGACGTGCCTGAAACACCTCCCTAGGGAGGCGGCCAGGGGGCATCCTTACCAGATGCCCAAACCACCTCAACTGACTCCTTTCGACGCAAAGGAGCAGCGGCTCTACTCCGAGCTCCTCACGGATGACTGAGCTCCTCACCCTATCTTTAAGGGAGAAGCCCGCCACCCTTCTGAGGAAGCCCATTTCGGCCGCTTGTACTCATGACCTAGTTCTTTCTGTCATGACCCATCCTTCATGACCATAGGTGAGGGTAGGAACAAAAAATTGACCGGTAGATCGAGAGCTTTGCCTTCCGGCTCAGCTCTCTTTTCGTGACAACGGTGCGATAGAGCGAGTGCAATACCGCCCCCGCTGCCCCGATTCTCCGGCCAACCTCCCGGTCCATTGTCCCCTCACTCGTGAACAAGACCCCGAGGTACTTGAACTCCTTCACTTGGGGCAATACCTCCTTCCCTACCTGGAGTACGCAGTGGAGTAACACTGAATAAATGTATTAAAATGTATTAAATACACAAACAGGATATTTGAGGCTCCTTTTAGAGGGTGTTTGGAGCATCTTTTAATGTTTACTGTGTCAATAACATTCATGACTCAAACATTCAGGTCAGCCAAGTCAAAGTATGATATGTCTACAGTATGTGATATATACAAATGGAACAAATTATTTACACACAAAAGATTGTAAGTGCCCCTAATAGTGTACTAATTACCACAGATAGTTATGAATGCTGGTACAGTATCTCAGTGAGATCTTCAGCACATTCCTGACATCTTCTGCTGCATCATTCAGAACTTTCTTCAGCATGTATGAAACTGTCACATAAGACAATCCTGCAGCCGCCACATTGCCTAAAATGTGTTTATAGTGAACAATCAGCTGAAACTGAACAGCATTTTTTACTAAAAGAACAAAGCTTTTACACAGCAGGTTTAAGAGTATATCTTTGTCCATTCCAACACGCACTCCTGATTTCATCTCACTCTTTATAAACTCAATACTCTTCCCAGATCTTTCACTGATCCTCTCCAGAGATTCATCATCCAGACCAAATGCAGTCTTGTACTTTTGTATCTCATATACTAACAGAGCTATATCTACAGCGACTGAAAGACCAGGAACAGGAACTGCAGCCGCACCAGCAGATAATAAAGCTACTCTTGAAATGTTTTTCTCTAGAGCTTTCTTCTTTCTCTCAATAATCTCTGTTGTGATATTTGGTACAGTCAGCATCACCACATGTCTCTTGTGTTGTGGGAGTTCAGTCTCCATCCTCTTGTGCAGTGAATTAAAATCATACTTGTTGAGATCCCAACTAGAAATCAAGAACACAACAGGATCCTCTACACCGATCTCTCTCAGACCTACAGACACCGAAAAAGGATGAATTTATTATTGAGCATTTTGATCTATTATCACATTGCTGTTAGAGTACCAGAAAGAATTAATGTTAAAAAAATTACATTAGCCTGCTACACCATGACATATGTAAGACGTTAAAGTGAATAAACATCAATAACAAACCTTTAACACAGTCCTCTCGTATGTTGTCCAGCATCTTTTTCTCATCAAAGTGTTTCTTTCTTCTTTCAGCATCAATACTCAAATCAGTCTTGGAACGAACAAAATAGAAATTCTTCTTCATTCTCTTGATCTCTTTGACCAGGTCAGCGTGACATTCTCTGAAACGACCTGAAGCGATGATGATGAAAAAATCATAGCGCTCAAACTGAACAAGTTTAAGGGACTTTAGTGTTCCAATTCCAGGAAGATCCCAGAGTTTCACATTTTTATATTTTGGGTGTTTGTAAGCTTTGGGTTCTGTAGTGGTCTCCACTAAACCAGTTTCAGCTGCATCCTCATCTTCATCTTCATCTCCCAAACCCCTAAAAGCATTGATAAATGTGGACTTTCCAGAACCAGATTCCCCCGTCACAGCAATATTAAGCTCAACACGATCTTGCTGGTCGAGGAAATGTTTGATGTTGTCAGCAGCTGATGGCAGATCTTGAGCAGATATCGATTCTTTAAGATCTTCCAGCACCTCCTGAGTAATAACAGAGTCATCTTCTGATGTAGACATCTATAAAAGTTAAGTACAGAATTGAATGACATTAAAATAAACCAAACTAAAATCACATTTCAAAGAATAGCAACAAGTGACAATCATCAAGATCCAAAACAGATGAGAAAATAACCACTATTGTCAAGTTTGAACTGAGTTGTTTTGATAGTAAACACTGCAGTAGCATCCCCATATTATTGAGGAAATTTAGCATGCATCCTCAGACTATTCTGCTGTTCATGTACAGACTACTAAGTTTTGTAAAGTTTGGGTAATGCATTCACAATAAACAGGTAAAAATTAATAATCACCCAGAAAATATATATATTGCAAGAATCCGACAAACAGTCTGGGATGAGTTTGAAAAAGTATGATTTTAGAAACTTCTAAATGGTTACAAAAATTTGGAAAATGCAATAAGGTTCCAGCATCTTTACTGCCTTTAAAGGGAACAGTGCTCTTTACCCCAATATATTGCCCTAAAATACCAATTTAATCTAAGAATTGTCATTTTAACTGATATAAGTGTTTAAAAATAATCTTCAGAAATACAGAACGTCTCGGTTACTGTCATAACCTCCATTGCCTGATGGAGGGAATGAGAATTTGTGTCGATGTAGTGACACTAGGGGTCGCTCATGGGAGCCCCAAACACCTCTGATCTTTGAGAAAAGGTGAATGGGAATTGGCAAGTGGAATTTGCATGCCACTCCCATGGACATCCGGATATAAAAGTAGCTGGCTCGCAACCACTTATTCAGGTTTTGTGCTGAGGAGCCGGGACGGGTTCTCAGACATTTCAGTGGGTAGTACAGCGTTGTGGCAAGAGGAGCACAATGTCTCGTTCCCTCCATCAGGAAACGTCCCCCAATGCCCCAAAAAACATCATATAGTTCCCCACATCCCTGTGGATGGGGGGATCAGTAAGGGAGCAGGCCGCACCAGCCGCCTTTTAATGCTTTTTATTCACATCAGGGAAGGTGTTCTTTTCCTTTCCTTTTCTTTCAGGAGGAAAAGACACTACAGAGACCACACCCTGACTGAAGGGGAGGTTAACATGTGGCAATACGTCACATGGGTTCAAAAGCTGTACATGGAAGAGGCGCCGTTTTGGGTGCGGCGAAAACAAAACAAAAGGGAACTCAAGATTCTCCTCCCGGCCCTCCAACGGGGGTCAGGATGGTCTGGATACCAGCTCCAGGGTTCGGCAGACATCTTCCTCCCTGGGTCGTCTGTCACAGAGGTGCTTAGGAGCCTTCTTCAAGGTCTTAGCAGTGGAATGTAAGGCGGGGGGCATCAGCTTCCTGTGGAGGGCTCTATGCTGGGGCCAAGCCGTCTGGGTCTTTGCAGTTTCACGGGGATGCCCTTGTTGAGCAGACGGGGTGCAGGATCTTGAGCCATGCCGGGGCAAGATGTGCTGAGATGTGCTGTTTTTTCACTGCTGAAAACTGCTGGGCGAAGTCCTCGAAGGTGTCACCAAATAGGCAGATCAGGGAGATAGGCGCATTCAGGAAACAAACCTTTTCGATGTCCTTCATCTTGACCAAGACATAGGTAGCTCTCCTGGACCACCAAGGTGGATATCGCCTGCCCAAGTGCCTGTGCCGTGACCTTCGTTGCCTGGAGGGCGAGATCAGTTGCCGAGCACAGCTCCTGCATCACATCAGGATCAGGACTACCCATGTGCAGCTCTTTTAGTGCCTTGGCCTGGTGTACTTGCAGGAGGGCCATGGCATGCAGGGTGGAGACAGCCTGTCCAGCAGCACTGGATGCTTTGGTCGCCAGAGACGACGTAGTCCTACAGGCCCTGGAGGGGAGTCCCGGGTGATTCCGCCAGGTGGCGTAATTTTGCAGGCACAAGAGCACCGCAACCGCCTCATCCATCTGAGGAATTTACGTATATCCCTTGGCCACCCCACCATCGAGGGTAGTGAGATTTCAGGTTCGGACAGAGAAAGGTGTCCTCCATGACCTCATCAGTTTTTCATGCACTTCCGAGAAGAAGGCCGTGAGCGGTGCTCCAAACCCAGGAACCAATCCTCAAGCGCGAGGGCTCAGGGGTGGTTGGAGGTTTCCTCTCCAGCCCGACACTCGAGACAGCCCAGGCAAGCATGGCGGTCAGCGGCGCGTCAGCCTCAGACTGGGTGGGCACACCCGAAGGTGGCAGCCCAGTCCAGTCCTCGGCATCTGACATCGCTAACGCACTCTCTGATGCTGCGATCGAAAATTCATCCTGCTTGCAAGATCCGAAAGAGATGTTAAGCTGGCCCCGAGGCGAGCTGCCTGTCTCATCCCAGAACTCGGCCGAGCACGCTGGGGAATAGGAGGTCCGTGCGGGATTACCCGGCAGGGCCACTCCCACCGGAGTCCCCAAATCATCTCCAGCGCCAACCGACCCGGCCTCGTACCGTAGGCTCAGGGACGGCTGGAGCAGCTTTCCCCCAAAAAAAGGAAAGCTTGACCGCAATGGTCATGGTCATGTTCTCGCAATGAGAACACGAACCACCCAAAAATGCTGCTTTAAAGTGACTTTGGCCCAGACACGTGAGGCAGCGATTGTGGCCATCAGAAGCGGAGAGATAATGACCGCATCCAGGAATTACACAAAGACAGAAAGGCATCTTTAAAAAGACTCTGTCAGTCCGTCAGTGCACGCACTTTTAGTATTAAAATATACTCTTTTCTGGCACAGGAAATATAGTCTTTTAGCTGTCGAAGTGCCCAGGGGCGTACTCTGCATCAGTCGTGCAGAGGGAGAGAAAGCCACCGAAATGCGCCATATATCCAACAGCATATGCTTGTTCACAGTGAGGTCAATGGAACGGCAGTGGAACTCGCTGTTTAACACCACTCGGCTCCGAAGAAAAAAGCTGAATGAATGGTTGCGAGCCTGCTCCTGTACTCAAATATCCGGGGGAGTGACATGCAAATTCCACTCGCTGATTCCCATTCGCCTTTTCTCAAAGGTCAGTGGTGTTTTGGGCTCCCAAGACTGACCCCTAGTGTCACTACATCGAAACAATGTCGATAGAGTGACAGATAGGGAACTTATTCATACCTTTACACTTCAGAGTAAGCGTCACAATCAGTTATATTCTCAACACCAAAGTAATGATAGTAGATGAAGATGTGATGTGTTTTTCCTATGAAAGTAAAACAGAAACTTAGACAGAAGAGTAAACAGATGATGATCCACACAAACTCTTTATATATTATTGCTATAGATCACCATAGTAACATGGATGAGAGGAAACTAAAGGTTTGGTCTCAAGTTCAGTTCCTGACACCAATATATTATATACTTAATATCAAATATAATATAATATAATATAATATAATATAATATAATATAATATAATATAATATAATATAATGCAATTATATGTCAGTTTCAGTTCAGTTCTCTACAGACAAAATTACTGAATTTTTTACTTCATATTATTTCTTAGTTCTACATTTTAATTTCACACATTTAATCTCTGAAAGTTATGTGTTGATTTCCATCTTTGACCATTTCTGATTGATGACTCTTTATAGGTCTGTTTGAATCATGAGACACTAGAAATTAATAACAGAAATATCAGGCGACCTTCATATACAGTTTATAGGGCAGATAAGGGCTAGTTGTCACACTTTGTGCTGCAGTAAATACGTTTGATTGAAAGTCAATTTCTGTCTAGTGAAAACTTTGAAGTCTTGACTACAAAACAGCTGTTGAACATTTTCACCATTATTGACCAGGAAAAAAGATACAGTTCATTGAACACATGTTGAACTTTAGTGACAACTTGCCCCAATTTAAAAAAGTAAAACAATATATTGCACAAAAGGTCATAAAACAACAAAAATGAAAAAGCTAGTAGGTTGCACTTTTGATAATAAATGAATAGATAAGTACGGTATCTTGTTGTTTTGCCATCATGTTAGTGCAGCTGCAGATAGATGCAAGCCCGGTTCTGCTGGGTTGTGAATGTTAGAGTGCCCTCAATTGAATATGTAAGCTGAATAATACTGTATATTGGCATTTTTCCTTGAATCCCGTCTGACACACACACAAAACTAATAAACATGTATGATCTTGCAGATCAGTGTGTCCTGATTTGCAGGCAGATCATTCTGCTTTCATGCCTCTATTGTACAATTGATCATTTGGTTAGTAAAGATTTCCACTCTCACATAGAGAATTTCATAGTGGCATTATCTCATTTATTTGACCAGCTTTTGATTTCTGCTTTGGGATAAAGTGGCACATAACTGCTGGTCAGTTTCCCAAAGCCAAATCCACACCTTAAATATTTAATTAAATATGATTTAATCTAATATATTGGACAAAATCTCAATTTATGCAGGACAAATATATATATTTTTTGTTAAATGCATGGTTAAACCCAGAGCCGCCGCTCCTTACACGCATACACAGTCTGTGTAGGGCACCATCTTATCTACTGGCTGCTCTTACTCGCACGTTATACGTACTTCAATGACTCGATTACAAACGATAACGAAGGGCTGGTAGACCGATTAAATGATAATGTCGCCCTATAGTCTATGAAGATATAATTTAGAGAAATTAAGGTATTTGTAAGATTGAATTGAATACAGATTAACATTTCAGTTGCTCTATAATACAAACATCAAGATTTCAATGAAATTTAAATAAATACATACATTTTTATTTTATTTGAAAGTTAAAAGTGTTTATTCACCTTGTGAAGGGCTTGAACAGAGGAAATATCCGCAGCAACACTCTGAGGTCTCTGCATGTGTGTGAATCTTCTGTGTACTCAAGAAAAGCTTTTCTAATAAGTCACATGGGTCATGAGTTTTTAGGGGAAGGGGAGGAAGTGTTTGAGATGTTATTGATTCAGTGTTATTGCTGTATATAATGACATTTACTTTTAAAAATACTCTTTATATCTGTCATCCATTTGCCATGTCAGTTAATGCACAACATAGTATTTAATGTTAAAAACTTAGCATGAATTTCTCTGCCCATTTATGCAAATCATCTTTTTTAGACTCTGTCTTTTGTGTATTCTGGTTAGACCTGTTTTGAGAGTCAATGAGAGACGGGGAGGAAAAACAAAGACAACAAACTCCCTATAGTCAGGTGTCATTTATTGAACTTTATTCTTTATTATAACTTGTTTTCTCAGTTAATAAAATACACAATAGAAAGACAAATAAAGAAACATTTGATAATCAAGCCCAACATTTATATGAACAGATAACTATCCCATTTATAAACAAGTTTCACTGGATAACTTGAATTATTCCTCTATAATTATTGGAGTATATGATCATGTACACATAAATCAACACAGTTCTGTGAATAAAAGCAGTTACACAATAATTTTTAACAAGTTTAAAAAATAACCATCAAAAATGTCAGAATTCCTCACATTTATACTTATTCGAGTTATACTCTAATTTTATTTACATTTATGCATTTGGCAGATGCTTTTATCCAAAGAGACTTACAGAGCCCTTTATTACAGGGACAATCCCCCTGGAGCAACCTGGAGTTAAGTGTCTTACTCAAGGACACAATGGTGGTGACTGTGGGGATCAAACCAGCAAACTCCTGAGTACCAATGTATTATACAGTGCACTTATTACAGGGACAATCCCCCCGGAGCAACCTGGAGTTAAGTGTCTTACTCAAGGACACAATGGTGGTGACTGTGGGGATCAAACCAGCAAACTCCTGATTACCAGTTATGTGCTTTAGTCCACTACACCACCACCACTCCATTTTATTATTGTGAGATTATTTAACTGATGTTATATTGATTTTTTTACTATTATTATCTAATATATTTATTATCGAAATTAGAGTCATATCGATTATTACAATTATAATATATATTAAAAGTTATTAAAAAAAATGTAAGTACCCCCAAATAGTGCAGAACAATAGAACAGTGATGAACGCTGGTATAAATGAAGCTACTGGAGCCTAAAATCTGTCTGATTTAATTACACGGGATTATTCAGTGATGCCAGAAGCACATTCTTGGCATCTTCAGCTATTTCATTCAGAATTTTCTTCAGCATGTAAAAAACTGCCAGAAAAGACAATCCTGCAGCCACAGCTTGGCCTATAATGGGTATAAAACTAACAACACGCTCAACAGCTTCTTCTGCTACATAAAGAGAGCTTTGTCTCAGCAGATGTATAATTGAATTAGTTGTTATTCCTTGACACACAATTGATTTCAATATCAATATTGATCCCAGATCTTACACTGATCCTCTTCAGAGATTCTTCATCCAGACCAAATGCAGTCTTGTACTTTAGTGTCTCATTTACTAACAGAGCTATATCTACAGCAACTGAAAGACCAGGAACAGGAACTGCAGCCGCACCAGCAGATAATAAAGCTACTCTTGAAATGTTTTTCTCTAGAGATTTCTTCTTTCTCTCAATAATCTCCATTGTGATATTCAGTACAGTCAACATCAGCACATGTCTCTTGTGTTGTGGGAGTTCAGTCTCCATCCTCTCATGCAGTGAATTAAAATCATACTTGTCGAGATGCCAACTAGAAATCAAGAACACAACAGGATCCTCTACACCGATCCCTCTCAGACCTACAGACACAGAAAACACATGATTATAAGACACTGCTTATATTAATGATAATTATATTACTCATGAATAATTATCTTTGCTTGTTGCATCATTTTAGTGTTATTAATTATATTGTATTATAAATATGAGCGATACATTTATTCATAACACAGCAGTAAATTAAAGGTTAAAGACTGTTTCCTGAACACTCATCAGTTGAACTGATCAATGGCACAGTTAGCCGTCATCAATGATTAATTTAATACATTATTTTATTAATTAATGAAGTTAGTAGTATTCAGCTGGTCATGTCATCACAACATGGCAGCCCCCATGAGGTGACCCGCTCCATGTAAAATAAATCAGATTATATTAATGTACTGGTGAAATCTGAACTTCATGTGAGTGTTCATGATTTTAAACAGATTTATGAAAGTACTATTCTTATAAATTATGATAATTACTGAGTGCAGCTTTAAACTGGGATTAAAGAAATTAGTTCAACAGTGAATAAAGTTCACACTTCAAAACACTGTCATGTAATAAACATCATAAACAAACCGTTAACACAGTCCTCTCGTATGTTGTCCAGCGTCTTTTCCTCATCAAAGTTTTTTCTTCGCTTTGCAGCATCAATACTGGAGTCAATCTTGGAACGAATAAAATAGAAATTCTTCTTCATTCTCTTGATCTCTTTGACCAGGTCAGTGTGACATTCTCTGAAACGACCTGAAGCGATGATGATGAAAAAATCATAGCGCTCAAACTGAACGTGTTTAAGATACTCTTGAGCTTTGAACTTTAGTGTTCCGATTCCAGGAAGATCCCAGAGTTTCATATTTTCATATTTTGGGTGTTTGTAAGCTTTGGGTTCTTTAGTGGTCTCCACTTCACCAGTTTCAGCTGAATCCTGATCGTCATCTCCCAAACCCCTAAAAGCATTGATAAATGTGGACTTTCCAGAACCAGATTCCCCCGTCACAGCAATATTAAGTTCTACACGATCTTGCTGGTCGAGGAAATGTTTGATGGTGTCAACAGCTGATGACAGATCCTGAGTAGATATCAATTCTTTAAGATCTTCCAGCTCTTCCTGAGTTATAACAGAGTCATCTTCTGATGTAGCCATATATAAAAAAAATTATTGTCATTAGAAATGCTTGACATTAAAATGAAGCACATAAAATGCCAATTTAAAATATAGTCACAAGTGTCAATCACTGAGATCCAAACAGATTGGAAAAGTGGAGTTACGGAGTTGCAATAGCATCCCAAATCACTGTAGATTGAGCAAGTTTGACATGTTTCCTAAGTAACCCGATAGAGGAGGAGTTATGTACATGAGCAAATGAATGCGTACAGTGTTTATGTAACACTTAACACCGTTTATAAAACAGCGTTTGAAACTTAATACGGCGATACAAAACACGTGAATTCTGACCCTCTTGGCTTTCCATACTGGTCTGGTGTGCAACTTTAAGGGCCCTTACATAGTCAACGCATCGGTACGCGTACGCGTCTGAAAGTATGGGTACACGATCCGTTCCACCTGCAAGATCCGACAGGCGGGACATCAGCAAATAACTGTGTTCGACCTCATGACGTGTGAGGTTTTTCGTAACTGGAAGTTCTCGAATAAACACTCTTGAACAAGCCAGGTGCCGCACCCCAGAATGAACAGTTCCTCTGTCACTATATAAGCGTCTGTCAGTGAGTTTATTCACACATTGAACAGTTCATGAAGCTGGTGAAACACGTCCAGGATATAAAATGATTTTCTCTTTGATTTACAGTTTATTATTTATATGATTACAGACTGTTGTGGATATCTCTACATGAATATTGTAAATCACATTTAAATTTGTTTTTAATAAGTCAAGTCAAGTTTATTTGTATAGCGCCTTTCACCACACACCTCGTTTCAAAGCAGCTTACAGAACATAAAACTGTAATGTCTATAAAGTCGATGAATCATCATTGTGCAATTTAGATAAAATATGATTCTTAATCGTGTTTAAAAATAATTAAATGATAATTGAATTAATAACCCCAGTGAGCAGCTGTAGGCGACTGTGGCAAGGAACACAAAACTCCACAAGATGTGGATTAATGGAGAAAAATAATCTTGGGAGAAACCAGACTCACTGTGGGGGCCACCCAGATAGCAATGAGTCGGCGGGCCGCTGGTGGTGCTCCGGAGGCAGTAGAAGCGGCAGAATGGCGATATCGCAAACACGTTTGACGGCGCACCGCCGGCGGCAGCCTCTTTTTAAAAGCGGCAGCCGCCATACCGCCTTCGTTCCACGGCCAGCCCACTGGCCATCCGCCGTTATATCGAAGGCGGACCTTCCGCGGGGCATCGGAGGCAAACACTATTTTCGAGCGATCTTCCGCCGCTTATTGTGTATATATATATATATATAGATATATTTTTTTAAATATATTTATAGCATGCAGTTTATCAAGAATAATGATTGATCAAACCAGACAAATTTCCATTTGGCGTTTTAATTCCACATTTCAAAGTACAAAGTAACTGTCATTGAAACAAGATGTCAGATCACTGAAATATAAATAACAGAAAAATACAAACATTATATATACACACACACACACACACACAAAAGAACATGCAGGTTTCCAATTTATTTTTTTTTTAAAAAACACTATTGTAACACTTACAATAATTGTTAATAATATAAAGAGGTCAGCTCTGGGATGAAAATAATTACCAGTAAACACAAGCAATGAGGATATTTGGTACCAAAGAAAGTGCAGGATACCAAATAAATTGAGGTATAACATCATATTTACAAGTCATTTCTAACAATAGGTTAAGTGGTAATAATTTAGAGTAAAGCTCTGGAGTAGAATATACCATTATAACTGCAATGCTGACCTGTGGCACAAGGATTTACAAGCTATATTTAACAATAGAATAACAGTTAAACACTGTGAGATGGAAAGAAAGTCGAATTTTTGGTACTAGTTAATGTGCAATATCAAGTATCAGAGGTATGAAATAGGATTTACAAACTATAATAGAATTGTTAAGCACTGACGGAATGAAATAAGCCAATACTAAAGTCACGGTAAGTAGAATATTTGATACCAGATAATGTGCAGATATCAAGTATTAGATGTATAATCTAGGATTTACAAGCTATATTTAAAAATAGAATAGTTAAGCACTGTAACAATGAAATAAGCAGCAAATTGTATATGAAATAATTGAGATCTTTGGTATCAAGGAATGTGCAGGATAACAGGAATAATATACATTTTGACATTCAACTTACACATGACAACAAGTGGGAATAAATATAATTAACAGCAGAAAATCTGGCTGTAGAGAACACAGCCAATCAGAATGTCTGGAGAGGTTGGGGACTTCTGGGCTAAGAATCACCGGTTTTCCCGACCTCCAGAATGAGGCAGTGCAAATTGGCATATCTTCAGTGATTCCTCGTGCGCCTGTATAAAAGGACAAACCATCCCATATTCATCCAAGGAGCTGCCCTCAAAGCAGGGTCACGAGAAAAAAAAAAAAAAAAGAGCAATTTCCACAGTGAACAGTGTGGATTGGGTGAGTGTAGTCTGACACTTTTAGCAGGCTTTTTTAGGGGTCTTGATGTTACTGACTGCAGGATAAAGAAAGGGTTCCAGTTGTCAGTGATGCTGGGGGTCAGTAGTCAGCCTAGGTTTAAGGGGTCGGCTGTGGGTCCCTCTCAGCTGTGCGGCGCCT
>NC_068309.1:2110773-2124801 GCF_025860055.1 Xyrauchen texanus | reverse complement strand
CCGATGCCAAAAACAGCCCCTTCACTATTTTAGGTACCTAGATGATATCTGGGGAGTATGGACTCACTCTGAAGACGAGTTCATGGAATTTGTGTGCACACTAAATAACCATAACCCATCTATTAAATTAAAATCCACCACCAGTCACCTATCGGTAGACTTTCTGGACACCACAACTTACAAGGGTCCAGATTTCATTTTGTCGCACAAATTGGACATTAAAGTCTTCTTCAAAGAAACCGACACGCATGCCCTACTACATAAAAGCAGTTTTCACCCAAAACACACTTACTCAGGCCTCGTCAAGTCGCAACTCCTGAGGTTCCGTCGCATATGCACCCAGGAACGGGACTTCAGAGAAGCGACACTAATCCTCTTCAAAGCTCCGGCCCAGAGGATATAACAGGTCCTTCTTGAGAAAGGTTTTTAAATCATACTTGACAAGCAGGGCCCAGGCGGAGGGACTGGCATCCCCTTTGTCCTGACTTACTCCTCGGCAGCTCTGAAACTGACCAAAGAGGTAAAGTCCAACTTCCAGAACATATTGGGACAGACACAAATATTGAAGAACCACAGAGTTATAGCAGCATTTAGAAAAAACAAAAGTTTACAAGACTATCTAATTAGAGCCAAACTCCATCCTCTTCACAACACGAAACCAAAACATCAGGGACAATATTTGGAACAAAAAGGATTCAGTACAAAACAAGTTTACAAAAGAGGTTTTCAGTACTTACCAATCAGGAACGGTACACTGTAAAAACTGCATTTACCTCATCACCTGCAAACAATGTGGAGCTCAATATGTGGGAGAGACGGGCAACACCATTCTGGTCAGAATGACACAACATAAATACAACATTCTGAGAGGAAGAGAAAATAACACTTACCTGGTCCAACATTTCCTTAAACACGGATGGGAATCCTTCCGGGTCACGGTCCTACAGGCCAACCCGCAGTGGTCCGTGCCCCAGAGAAAAAGAGCAGAGAGAATTTGGATCAATAAATTAGGCACTATATATCCCCAAGGCCTGAATGAGAAGTGAATCCAGTCGAGGGAGCGACATCGATGGCCTGTGCACACTGGTTAGCGCCTACCCTCCTTAACTTCCTAACCCCTAAACTTAACCCCTTAACCTAACCCCTAAACCTAACCCCTAAACCTAAACCCTAAACCTAACCCCTTAACCTAACCCCTTAACCTAACCCCTTAACTCAACCCCTTAACCTAACCCCTAAACTTAACCCCTTAACCTAACCCCTAAACTTAACCCCTAAACCTAACCCCTTAACCTAACCCCTAAACTCAACCCCTTAACCTAACCCCTTAACCTAACCCCTAAACCTAACCCTTAACCGCTAACCCTTACCCTAAACCTTACCAGCCCGTGCCTCATGCTTGCAAGTAGCTCGACTGTTTACAACTTCCTTCTAATAATCAGTCTACTTAAAATAATCATAATAAACCAAATACATGGAAAATAGAAATATGGGTCATTTACACAGTGTTTTAGTTATAATGATCATAAACAAATATAGATTAGGGTGCATTTATGCAATCCAAATTTAAATATATATATATATATATATATATATAATAATTTATCCTTTTAAATACATTACATAATATAACTATAATTTAAAATCAAATATATATAAATAAAGTATTTCTATAATTTTTTGAAAAGACAGCTTATGTTCTGACTGGCTGGAAATAGTTTATTTTCAAACCAAAAATATGGAAAAGGCTCCAATTGGCTCATTCAAACTGAGTCTCACCTCCATCACTAGGATTTACATTCAAATTTAAAAAAAAAAAAGCCCCTCTGAAATTATTTTGAAAAGACAGCTACTTTTCTGATTGGCTGAGAGCTGTTTCTTTTTAAACCAAAAGTATGGGAGAAGCTCCTATTGACTCATTCAAATTGAGTCCCGCCCCCCACACTATAAAAAGGGACAACTGAGGATGCAGAAGCTCATTCACTGCTTCCAGCTCTTAATGAGAAAGCCTCTAACACTCTTTGCAATTTAAAAACTTTTTATTCTGATCCTCAACACAATTTGATCTCTTTTCATTTCTTTATTTGACAATTGATTTATTCACTTTGGGATTCATTTCTTTATTTTTAATTTTTTTATCTTTCATTTTGGGATTTACATTTTTCAAAATTACAACAAGCCTGCCTGAAGAAGGTTCCAAGAGAACCGAAACGTTGCAACGGCTTGTTCAGTTTACAAATTTTTCACATAAAAAAACTTAAGAAAAGCTATTTTATTTTATTTGTTTACATTCAAAAAGAATATTGACATATAAGCCACAACAATTTTTTTTGTTTTACTTACCTTAAAATCCTTGAAAATAAAAAATTATTTTCACATTTAGAATAACAGCCTGTTCATATAAAAACATAGAAGACATATAACCCAAAAAAAACTTAGTTTTACTTACCTTAATTTCTTTGCTTTTGTTTTCACACTTAAAGCAACAGCCTGTTCATATAAAAACATAAAAGCATTTTTATTTGATTAACTCAATTTGACTCGCTTTGATTTATAAATTACAAAAAAACAAGACAATTTTTAGATTTACTTACCTGATTTCAATTTCTGCAAGAAAAATCCTTACTTTTACAGTTACAAATTCAAAACAACATTTCCTAAAACTATGGTTTGGCCAGAAAGGGACGGTTGGACGGTGGTCACACGTGGTCGCAGGCTTGCCAGGCATGGCACAGTCTGGCCTATGCCCCGTTCCTACCGCGACACTGAACGTCATGCACAGGGAGAAAGAGCGTTCACCTATGCGGATGCAGTCAAATATGGTGGCCATCAGGCCCAGCGTCATGCACAGGAAGAGAGAGTGCATGCACGTGCAGTAAAATATGGTGGCCACATGAGGGCAGCACAGACTCACCATAGTCAGTCTTATCAGTGGTCTGGCAGACCACAATTTTTTGAACCCCGGGCCCGTTTGGGGCCCGGTACATTGATGTTCCACCAAAAATCCTTTACGAAGGAACCACGGGGATGGGTGCAGAACAAAACACAGAAAGTTCGTTCACACCTGCAAAATAAAAACACACATCAGAAACAAAAAATAAAGCCCAAGCATTCAGATGACCCTGACTTTGTAGCAAAAACCCGTACCTTATTTAAAATCATCAAATTGGTGCATCACAAAAACAACGTCAGTCAGGAACAGCCTCCTGCAATTGACAAAATTGAAAAACACCTGTCAGAGGTCATCAAACCAGCTTTGCCAAACCCCACAACACAAGCCCTCATTGAAGGCAATGCCAAAAACTGGGCCTATACCACTATGCTGATTCTTAAAACCATTATGAAGACGCATTGGTGGAAGAAATGGCTAAACTCCAGCACATTCCCTCCCAGGGCTGGGAGGAATGTTTCAATACGGCTATATTATGGGCTAAACGTGGTATCGGTAAAAGACTGAAAGACAAAACAATACACGAGGCTCACGGGTTGGTAGGGGAGAGATGGCACACCTCCGTCCCGCCTTGGATTCTGGAGAAACGAGGGAGGAAGCGGAGACCCAAAATCTCTCTCCCGCTCCTCCTCTCCCAGAAAACACAATGACTAATAGAGTTATGGTGCAGGCTTTGGTGCACACCATGACGGACGCACAATCTCTGTCTGAAACATCCACCCCTTAGTAACAAAACCGACCAAAACAGCATGCACGATGACAGACCCACCGAACGATTGGTCTCCTATTAGAAAGGAGGACTCGGACAGTCATTTAGAGATTACCATAAATCTCCCTGCCTCCCCAAAAGAACAACGCACTCCTCGCGTCAGTCCCAACCCCTGTATCAGACAGGAACAAGACCTCATCCTTATCGAGGATCAAGGGAGTGCGAACGGGATAATCTCGGCTCACAAAGAGTCACCTTAAGCCCGAAAAAGTCACCAGCCTCAGGACAGCCACACAGGCTCGTTTAAGTGTCGAACTCAACACACCTTCTGGAGCACGACGTGACTCCCAGGAGGACGGACCGAATAGACACCTAAACACGTCCAGAAAAATGATAGAATGGAAGCTGAGTGTGCGAAAAAAATGGCTCGTTATCGGGGACTCCAATCTGTCCAAAATTCCACCTTTTAAGAATTCTGACCTCCAAATAGAAAGCTATCCAGGGGCCACGTTCAGACACATGGAGGCTGTGATCAATAAAAACGCAGTCTCCACTGACGTGGAACACGTCATCTTATCATTAGGGATTAACAGCCGGGTGCAGAACGCCAAAGACACTGCCATCAAACAGATGCAGGCGGCTTTAAGAGCGGCAAAAGAAAAATTTCCACTGGCAGAAATTTGGGTTCCAGAGTTGAACTTTTCAGGAATGCTCCCAACAAAGGAGCAGACACAATTGACCATCCTGAACGCCTATATTTCTGCCAATTTAAAACACATTCTGGCCCTGTCCAGATCTGAATTTCACACTGAAAGTGACCATATACACTGGACGGTGGACACAGCCAGAAACATGCTCCAGCACTGGCTTCAACATTTAAAATAAATATCCCCACAAGCCTGTATGCGCAGGAGGGGCATCGAAACGTTGTAATCCTATCTAAAAATTCCATATCACTCCCCCACAACTTTGCCTGCTCAACAGGGGTTTGACTTTTATTCCATCGGGTAGAACGAGCAGAAAACGCCTCGAAATGCAGACGCGATACGACCTGCAACAATACCACAGGAGACTTAAATTGGCAGCCTATTTCCAAAATGAGACTGACTCAAATCCCCTCCGTTCACACCCAAATCGGACTGGGTCCCACCCGCAGACAAACTACCCGCAGATCTCCGCACGTTATTCGAAAAGGATCTGGAATACCTTAAAAAACATTTTAGACCGTCCCAGGAAGAGCTTAACCTCACTCTGGAGGAAAGGAACGCTCTAAAACAGTTAAAGGGCAATAAACAGATCGTCATTAAACCTGCAGACAAGGGCACTGCGATAGTCATATGGGACCGAGAACAATATTTATGGGAGGGATATAGACAATTGAATGACCTAAAATATTACCAGAAATTGGATAGACCCATTTTTTTAGACACTGTACCTATGGTTAAAAATATAACCCAAACCCTATATCAGAAAAAACACATCAACGCAAAACAAAAGTCCTACCTATTGGGTAACGCTGAACCTAGAAGCAGGAGGTTCTACATGCTCCCCAAAATACACAAAGACCCGACCAAATGGAGCAAACCTCACGAAATTCCCCAGGAAGGCCTATAGTATCCGATTGCAGGCAGTGAAACGTACTATACGGCAGAATTTTTAGATTTCTACTTAAATCCTCTTTCGACGGGCCACCCCAGCTATATAAAAGACACGTATGATTTTGTCCAGAAAGTCAAAAGACTAAAAATTCCCCAAAAGGCCATCCTGTTCACTATGGACGTGGATGGCCTTTACACAAACATCGACATCCAAGAGGGAATTCAGGCCATTAAAAATATTTTTCAAAAAACCCAGACACCTCCAGGCCCGACAAAGAACTCATCCAATTATTAGACATCAATTTAAATAGAAACGATTTTGAGTTCAATGGGGAATTTTTCCTGCAAGTTAAAGGCACGGCGATGAGCAAGAAGTTTGCCCGGCCTACGCTAACATATTTATGGCAGAATGGGAGGCTTCGGCCTTATCCCGATGCCAAAAACAGCCCCTTCACTATTTTAGGTACCTAGATGATATCTGGGGAGTATGGACTCACTCTGAAGACGAGTTCATGGAATTTGTAGCGACACTAAATAACCATAACCCATCTATTAAATTAAAATCCACCACCAGTCACCTATCGGTGGACTTTCTGGACACCACAACTTACAAGGGTCCAGATTTCATTTCGTCGCACAAATTGGACATTAAAGTCTTCTTCAAAGAAACCGACACGCATGCCCTACTACATAAAAGCAGTTTTCACCCAAAACACACTTACTCAGGCCTCGTCAAGTCGCAACTCCTGAGGTTCCGTCGCATATGCACCCAGGAACGGGACTTCAGAGAAGCGACACGAATCCTCTTCAAAGCGCTCCGGCCCAGAGGATATAACAGGTCCTTCTTGAGAAAGGTTTTTAAATCATACTTGACAAGCAGGGCCCAGGCGGAGGGGACCGGCATCCCCTTTGTCCTGACTTACTCCTCGGCCGCTCTGAAACTGACCAAAGAGGTAAAGTCCAACTTCCAGAACATATTGGGACAGACACAAATATTGAAGAACCACAGAGTTATAGCAGAATTTAGAAAAAACAAAAGTTTACAAGACTATCTAATTAGAGCCAAACTCCATCCTCTTCACAACACGAAACCAAAACATCAGGGACAATATTTGGAACAAAAAGGATTCGTACAAAACAAGTTTACAAAAGAGGTTTTCAGTACTTACCAATCAGGAACGGTACACTGTAAAAACTGCATTTACCTCATCACCTGCAAACAATGTGGAGCTCAATATGTGGGAGAGACGGGCAACACCATTCTGGTCAGAATGACACAACATAAATACAACATTCTGAGAGGAAGAGAAAATAACACTTACCTGGTCCAACATTTCCTTAAACACGGATGGGAATCCTTCCGGTCCACGGTCCTACAGGCCAACCCGCAGTGGTCCGTGCCCCAGAGAAAAAGAGCAGAGAGAATTTGGATCAATAAATTAGGCACTATATATCCCCAAGGCCTGAATGAGAAGTGAATCCAGTCGAGGGAGCGACATCGATGGCCTGTGCACACTGGTTAGCGCCTACCCTCCTTAACTTCCTCACCCCTTAACCTAACCCCTAAACTTAACCCCTAAACCTAACCCCTAAACCTAACCCCTAAACCTAACCCCTTAACCTAACCCCTTAACTCAACCCCTTAACCTAACCCCTAAACTTAACCCCTTAACCTAACCCCTAAACCTAACCCCTAAACCTAACCCCTTAACCTAACCCCTTAACCTAACCCCTAAACTCAACCCCTTAACCTAACCCCTAAACCTAACCCTTAACCGCTAACCCTTACCCTAAACCTTACCCTAAACCTAACCGCTTAACTGCCCCTCTACCTAACCCTAACCACTTAACCCTGCCCCCACACCTAACCCCGCCCCTAACACTAACCACTTAACCCTGCCCTTATACCTAACCCTAACCACTTAACCCTGCCTCCACACCTAACCCCGCCCCGAACCCTAACCACTTAACCCTGCCCCCATACCTAACCCTAACTACTTAACTGCCCCTCTACCTAACCCTAACCACTAAACCCTGCTCCTCTACCTGGCCCGGCCCCTAGCCCTAGCCACTTGACCCTGCCCTCATACCTAGCCCTAACAACTTGGTCCTGCCCCTCTACCTGACCCTGGCCACTTAACCCTGCCCCTAACCACTTAACCCTGTCCTCATACCTAAACCCTAATCTCTAATCTGGTTAGAGACTGCCCCCCTTTTTTTCCCAAAAATTTGTTCGGACACTCAATTAAATAAATAAATAAATAAATATTATAAAATATTATACATTACCACATCTATATTTCATCCTGGAGTTCAGTTTGGCTTTGATGCCAGACAGGTTGACCTCCTGACCTTCCAGACTGGTGAGTGATCCTGGGACCTGAAACGACAAAAAACAAAAACATATAACAAGTAGGAGTCTGCGGTGGGATCCCTCCTGATCCCACACCATTGCAAAGCGGTCAGCGGAATGGATGGACAGTGCATAACTGTCGTCAGGTCCCTCGGGACCTGTCGATTGGACTTACAGAAATCCTAACCTAACCACTTAACCTTTGCCCCTAACCCTACCTGCACACCTAACCCCACCCTTAACCTTAAACCAAACCCCCTAGCTCCACCCCTAAAATTAACCCCACATCTAGGGGATAGCTGTATCCCCACTCATAAACCTGGTTAACTAACCCTGCCCGGTCTCTAATCTGGTTAGAGACTGACCTGCCTTTTTTTTCTCCAAACTTTTTTGGTGTGACAACCCCCTTCCCTTTTTCTGGGAGGGGGGCTTGGGAGGCCTTCCCCAGGTGGAGACAGGCGGGTCCCCAGTGGATAGCGGGGGTCAGACCAAAAAAGAAGGGTATATATTTTTTTCCCCCCCTTTTTCTTATAGTCCTTGAGTAGGAATAGGGAGATGGCGTGGAGGTAGTTGAGTATTGGGAATATCCTCCACGTTGATGGTTAGAAATTTCAGACGAGAAATGACTTACTCGTCTGAAATTGTATCTTTGGCTGGATCAAGTCCCTCTTCAAAATACAAACGTTCATTGGAGTCCCGCTCTTCTTCTGAGGAAAATTTAACTCTTCCATAATATCCAGGAGCTTTCTCGTCTGTGTATCATTACAAACACGCAGAAAAGTGTAGTTGTGTTTGTTTGCATTAAACCTCACAGTCAGGGGCGTGTACATTTGCATTGATCATCTCAGCATATTAGCGTATGAATGGCGCCCTCTGCTGGTGGGTGGGATCACATTACAGATAATTAGATAGACTGGTAAAAACTGTACATCGCTTTATTTCATACAGATTGCATTGCAGGAGAATATTTGTTTTAAATTTGAATTGTTAAAAGTAGACATTTTAAGCTTTCTTTAGACATATGTTTCATGTTTGTGTGATCAGTATTCGCAGAGTTTCAGTTCATTTTAGTGACGTGTTTCTGAAATATGCTCGTGAACACAGATACTGCTGAAAGCTCACCCTTTTTATTTTCTTTATTTTACAAAAGCACAAGGTTTTGTTGTTATTGTGAGTGTACACAAATAAAAGTAGACACTTTGTGGTCTCTAATGATGTCTTACACTTATCTGTATACCCAAAAATGACAGAGTATTTTATGTTATTTCCGCTGTAATGACGAAAAATCCAGCAGGACGCGCCAGCGTATCTGTCGACCCCAGAGGGTTAAAACCTGTTTTAAGGTGGCACTAAGCATTCCTGTGAGAAGTTGCAGCTGTGAGCAATCCTTCAGTTCCCTCCGATGTCTACATACATGGCTAAGGAGCATTATGGACCAGGATATTAATCACCTGGCAGTTCTGTCCATTGAAAAAGATGCTGTAGTTGACTTAGTGCATGGTGTGGTTACTGACAGATTTGACAAACTCAAATCAAGGAGATACAGGTTGATGCTCTCCCCTCCAAAAGAGGCAACCCAGACACAAGACAGAGACAAACAGCAAGAGTGAAATATAATGGAGACACCAGGAAAGACACAGAGACAGACAACAATTAGTCAAATATGATGTATGCACCCTGAAAGACAAAGAGTATGGTGAGCATTAACAGAAAGGGGAAGATAAAGGAGTTGTTACTGAAATGGAATAAAGTGTTTTTCCAAAACATGAAATTTGTCAGTAATGCATTTGGGCTTGGTGTATGGTGGGTCTGTGTCTCTGTGCCCCTAGTCTCTTCAAACTCTTAAAAACGCCCCTGGAAGTCAGTCAAGTGTTTTGGGGTTTTGTTTTTTTAGGTGGGAGCAATAGCTTTAGGGTGATTTTTGCAAAGAAGAGTAGGTAGAAGTATGCATATGCATCAACTGAAAATCATTTCATTATAAATGAAGTAAAAAAAGAAAATCTGGAGAAGATGTAAGACGACGCTCCCTGATTCAGATCAGCAGACAGAAATATGCTGTCAGATCGGAGGATGTTTTGCCAGTAAAAGTTTGGCTTCTGTGCAATAAGGAAGTGTATTTGTTATAATCTGACCAACATTATGTTGTGTTTGTGTGTGTAGTGTACATACCTGTGACTCCAGTGGAACTAAAGAAACTTCTAGGACACTGTATCAGAACAATTATCAACTTTTATTCACATCATAACAAGGTGATTTCCTGCAATAAGGTCAGATTTTGAAGGATGTGTCACATTTTGACTATAGTATTGTTTACATTACAACTGCATGAAAAATGAATCTAGTTTTGAGGTTTTTCTTAGTAAATTATTTTTGTGTGAAATAATTGCGTTTCATATATCTGTCAGGACTATACGCTGAAGTTTAATGTATTTCACCAAATAAACTGTAGATCCAATGTAGATTTGTGTGTTTGTAAGCAGATGATTTTGATTTTTGAAATGGATTTATAGTACATATTTACAGCGCTCATCTTCCGAGTTCAGCAGTCTGAAGTCCCCTGGGTTTGAACTTTAACCTTCAGCCCTCGAGATCGACAGCCGACCGCATGTAAATGTTCTACACCGTGTGTTTGTGCTGTTGTATCTCAGTGCAGTTTGTGCTTTCATGAGATTTCTTCAATGATTGGACGTCACATTTGTGCTTCATCTTGATTAATCAGTTTTCTTTCTCTCTCTCTGTAGATCTGTCTGGATCAGGACAGACTGGAATTAAAAACAGAAATAAAAGGTCAAAGCAGGAATTTTCTCAAAGAATATGAAACGTATAGAAATGACTCTAAAGATCAATGATAATGAAACACTCACAGTTTGGACTTTGCTCTTTGCTTTCCTGGTGAATGAGTTTCATTGATCTTCTGATTCATTAGATTGTGAGTGTTTCTCTTTGTGCTCATGATTGTTGTTCATCTGATGATCCACATTTGATCTGTCACACATCATCATCTTCTTCATCATCATCATCATCATCATCATCATCATAATCTCTAACACACTTTTATTTCTATCAGTGCTGTAAGACAGTTGAATGCATTCAAAGAATATTTAGAAGCAGATAAAACCAGTTTAATGTCAGCTGACCTTCAGACATTCAGACACGTGCATCAATTGTACAGAGCAGACCGGGGCTAGTTGTCACACTTTATCCCAGTCAATATTTGGGTTGTTATTTTTTGGGAAAGTCGGTTTCACTAAAGACACGATAAATCTGAAGCATGTCATTAATTAAAACATTACATTACAATATCACTCTGTAATAATGCAACAATCCCCTTATAGCTGATTCTGTTTATTAATAGATTCAATTGATCGTAGGAGAAAGTATATTTCTCCATTATTATATATTATGCCATTTGTCAAATAATAACTTTGTTTGAAATATGAAATACACATGTGTCTGTATTTATAGCCAATATAGTTATTTTCAACAATTAAAATATTGATTTGCCATAAAATAGTCTATAACACAGACAACAAAACAATTCAATGAACAGCAAAAATGACAAAAGCATGTAACATTTGGATCAAATACAGAATTATTAAGGGTTTTGATGAAGCTGTTTGAAACCAACATGCAAAATCACTGTTAAAGGAAACACATTTGTGGAATTGAACTTTTGACCCCAAATCTTCTCCTTACTGAGAACCCTCATGTGACAACTAGCCCCGTCTCACATATGTCAATATATAAACATGTTAAAGTCATCGTTAAATCACACAAACGTGTGACGTGTGTTATTAAAACCATATTTATAAGTGACTTACGGCACTTAACGACCACTTCCTGTAATCCACAGGGAATTTGACAATATCACTCTGTGAATCAAAGAGAAAATCACATTTTGTTCTTTAGTTTAATAAATAATTCAAGAGAATAAGAGACGAGATCTGCTACAGAAATGGAAATAATAATCAATCTTAAATCATAAAAGAGAGTCGGGCTTTCATGACTCTTACAGAAACTTTGTCCCAGGACAGAAGGAAAATGTTTCATGTTTAATCTGAAATAAAGTGTGTTCACAATGAGCGTGTGACTCTTCACAGGTCAGAGTTCATCAAACTTGATCTTTAATAAACAGCAGACGATGTCTTTTATCTGTGATTTAACACAATCTGTGACATTGTGCTCCATTTACTTCCATGAAGATGAGATTTAAGAGCTCTTCAGATTGTGTCTGTTCCTCACACAAACCTCTCACATGACTTCAGAAGACAGAAGAGTCATATGATCACTTTAATTATGCTTTTAATATTGTTTTATAGTAGTTCAACAGCTAATGATGCAGATAAGTTGTAGTGTTATGCAGATGATGTCAATAATACACAATACAGTAAATGACAGTGTCAGAGGTGTATTAATACTCATAAATACAGAAGAAATACTATAAATCATTGATTGACTTCTGTACATTAGTAAATGCCACTTTAATGCAGGATTAAATAAATTATTCTCATCCTGGAAATAAATGTTGATAGACACCTGTCAGACACTCTGTAATGATTTACATCAGAAATACTGTTGGCCCCACCCCCTCTAATTAGTCATACTGTTGGCCCCACCCCCTCTGGTTAGTCATAATGTTGGCCCCACCCCCTCTAATTAGTCATACTGTTGGCCCCACCCCCTCTAATTAGTCATACTGTTGGCCCCACCCCCTCTGGTTAGTCATAATGTTGGCCCCAACCCCTCAGGACATTCATTTTGCTCTTATAAAAGGGCTGCGAGACAATAACATGAAATAAACTCATTGTGGAAACATTTGAGGACAGAAGGATTGTACTGTTATAATGGAGTGATGGTGGTGTAGTGGTCTAAAGCACATAACTGGTAATCAGGAGGTTGCTGGTTTGATCACCACAGCCACCACCATTGTGTCCTTGAGTAAGACACTTAACTCCAGGTTGCTCCGGGGGGATTGTCCCTGTAATAAGTGCACTGTAAGTCACTTTGGATAAAAGCGTCTGCCAAATGCATACATGTAAATGTAAATGTACTGTTAACTGAAAACACTGCAGGAACTCTGAATATTCAAACTCATGCCTGAGAAACATCCAGCAGCGCATATGAAGATATGGACTCCATTAAACATGTGATGTGGAATAGAGAAAAATAGAAATATCCTGTCAGATATTTCATATGTATCAGTTACAGTAGACCTGTCTGTCTGTCTGTCTGAAATAAGCATTATGCACATAAAGTCAATGTGCATAATGTGCTTTTATGAATGTTCATATCAGTCATTTCCCTTTAAGGAGGACCGGCACTGATGAAGCTGATTAATCAAACTTACATTCATTAACAGAGTTTACATTTATATCCCGAAACACATTTTCATGCGTATAAAAGGACATACGTCAATATTTCTATAATTGTAATTGGTTACACACTCATCTTATGAAGTGCTGTCTTGTCTTATATTGCTGACAGGACTATTATAGGCCGCAGACGGTGCTGGAGAAGAACCTCCAAATTACACTTGACCCGATTATTGCTTTGCATGCTCAGTTTCCTCAAACACGTGTGCCTAGATTTGGTGCATGCTTTCACGAAAATACAAAACCTGTATGATTTATCATTTAGCGCTAGCAACCGTCATATAGGGACCCGTGTGTTTGAACTATTAAACACAACATTGTTTTACTTGTATTGCACAAAGAATACAAGAGCTCAATTATTTGTGACAAATGTTACAATTCAACAACACTGTAATTTAGAAAAGCTGTCCGAACAAAGACAACATAGTCCAAACAGTCTGTTATTTATTATACTACAGATATTATCATTTATATTGTCAGTAAAAACAAACAAACAAACTAGATCATGCAAACATAAATCAATACAATCATTTAAAACAAACATCAATAACCTTTCAAATTTAAAAACATTTCATCATATTTATTTGTTGTTTAATATGTTGTTATAATCGATATAATTTGATTCCAGCATTGTGAGATCACAATGTTTTACAGTTTATTATGTTTGTAATAATCATTATCACTATGAATTTAAAAAGGTTTATAATAGTAATATAACATCAGTAAAGTGATCTCACATCGTCCTCACTTTCTCTTTTTCATTAAACCATTAATATAACAGAAGAACTAATACTATAATAACATTTAAATACTATTTACTTGTTTACTCTCATGTTGCTACAAACTCATTTGACATTCTTCTGACGGACACAAGAAGAATTTATGATCCAATGTTCTTGATATTAAATATGATGGTGTCTGGTCACATGTGCATGTATAATGACTAGAACTAGTATTTTAGCTTAGCATAAAGCTAACAGTTTACACAAGGTTTATTTCTATTTCTTCTGCTTCAATTGTACTTCTCTGTCTGCTCGTATGAAAGT
>NC_068309.1:2100773-2105773 GCF_025860055.1 Xyrauchen texanus | reverse complement strand
GCCGAGATATGTTTTTGCAGCTTGGTGTCAAGAAATATTTTTATTGCATTGGGGATTCAATTTTGAGTTCTGCAAAGTAATTTTTTTTAGTCGAAAGACCTCTTATATGTCAAAATGTAAAGAAAATATATATTCCTCAAGACATGGCCTCTTAAAGATATTACAGCTTCATTTTTTGACAATACATGATTTTCTGCAAAGCTGATTTGAAACAATGTGTGTTGTGAAAAGTGCTTTACAAATAAAAATTATTTGATTTTAAATTGCAAATGAAGTTAATTCCAGTACTTTTACATTTCGATTAGCCTAAAGATTTACACAATATTATTGAATTAATTCAAACTATGTTTAAAGTCGAATTGTCATATCTTTTATTTATTATTAATATTTATTTCTGTTTATCTTGTACAGCACAACTGTTGTTTTAAAATGGTTGATGGATAAATTACAAGAAATATTCTTTAGTACAATCAGCAGCACTTAAGCTCAATTCATATCATAAAGTCTCTTAATTCATGCCGGATTTACTTATTTCAGAAATTAACTTTTACACATTTTCCAAAAAGGTCAAATGTATGTTTTAGTTTTCAGCCAGATCTTATTGAAGTGATCATAACCTCAGTATAGTTACTCTGGTGCAAGTCAGCAGACTATCAGATTGTGGGGGTTTGAACCCGTGATGGTCATGAGAGTTTCTCAAAGGTTTAAAGCAGCACACATTATCAGACTGCACTGAGATCAGCTCACATCTGACGCTCTCTCAATCGAATTATCCCAATCAGGTAAGATTTCATTTCATAACAGAATTACCATTACAGCCATTAAATGCAGTTTCATTAGAATGTTCTGCATGATGATGTTTTTGAATGGTTATACTGGTGTTCATGTTTATTTACCATTATATTAGACTGATGTATACAGATCAACACATCTCAACTCATAATAAAATTACATCAAATTGAATTGCATCATTTGACAAAATGAAATGATTTGTTGTAGTTTTTGTTGTTAAAGATTACTCAATTTAATTTCTCCTCACATTGTGATTTTCTGCTCTAAATATGTCATATGAGCTTGAAATAACCAACAAACAGTTCATTGTTCAAATTTCACCTCAAAATCAAAAGAATGAAGAAACTGTATTTTGCAGAGATAAAACAGTCTATTGTGAGCCCATTATTATTATTATTATTATTAATGTTATTTTCATGAGCACATTTTAAGCACATTTCCCCAAAATTTCTCATTACTGTAATGTGGAAAAAGTAACAAAGGCAGTAAAATAAATACTTCCATAATGTTTAAATACGACTGAATTTGTATATTAAGTAATTCATTTTTTTTAGCAACTTTTGAAACAGCATTTATTAACATACATAGTGTAATAAATTACAAATAGAACTAAAATACAATAAAACATGAAATGCATATAAAATAGATGTTATACTGATTTAAATACAACAAAACATTGTATTACAGAAATGAGAACATAATGAGAATTATATTATTATTATTATTACATCAAATGGCAGAAAGAATTTGAAGGGGAAAATATTTATTATTATTTATTTCCAGAACAATTAATAACAATGTCACAATAAATCTTATTAGCTGTAAAACAGACTTTATGAAACGTGTGAAAATGTGATTTTGTGGTGAACATGTTTATACAAATGCATGTCTATAATCTTTAAATACTGTATATAAAGCAGCTGTTTGTCATTATTGTTCTGGTCATCTAGTGGTTTTGCCAGGATGTCTTACGGAGGATCAGGTTCGATGCCGCGTGGTGAATTCAGTGTTCACTTTGCCAGCAGACGAGGAGGATACATCAGAGCAGAAGAGTACGTCTGAACATAAACATGATCAATGACACACATAAAGTGCAGCTGTATTTCATTTCAAGAGTGTGTTTGTGTGCAGGGCGGCGGGCATCGCTATTCTGGCTGTAATCCTCACAGCTCTGCTCATTCTGGGCTGCTGGTATTTCCGCAAACGCAGCGGGTACAAAATGATCCGGGTGAGTCATGTGACTGACCTCATGTTCCACAGAGCAGCTCTGACCTTCAGTTCATAATGAATCAATCTCCACAAACTAAAAGTATCAAACTATTTCAGGCTACTCATTGTTTTTGCAAGGGTGTGATTAGTGCCACAGGGAGGCATCTCTCTAAATACAAAATCAAAAACAGGATTTCTGTGATTATTCTGTATCAAACGTATGAATGTTTAGATCATATAACTGATTTGACCTCTGTGCAGAACGGCCGTGGCGGCAGACAGAACTGGAGAGAGATGATGCGATCGGGTCAGTTCAGTGAACCTGGATCAGGAGAGGAAAACAAAGTGGCCTTAAATGAACTTCGCAACCTCCAGCCAGTGGTAAAATCCTCATATTACATGTGCACGAGAATAACTACATTTCTACATTTACTGAAAGAACTGTGAGTAATGATGCCAGTTTAAAACTCACCGCATGATACCTGGGTGTTGCTTCTTCAATGTAAGTCTATGGGGTTTTTGACAATCGTAAGTCTGGTCTCTTAGTAAAGCAACTAAACTGAAGTATGTTTTGCTCTGTAGTATGTAGAGGTAGACCGATATATTGCTTTTACCGATTAATCAGTGCTGATAGTTGCTTTTTGGAAATATCGGTTGTCTGCGCCGATTGTTGCAGATCGTTTTTCATCATTTCGTAATTTTAAAATAAGAGTAAAGAATAATAATATTGTTATTATAAGAGTGTGTAGAACTGACGCCGACTATCACAGCTGGAGTCGTGAGTTTGAATTCAGGGCGTGCTGAGTGACTCCAGTCAGGTCTCCTTAGCAACCAAATTGTCCCAGTCGCTAGGGAGAGTAGAGTCACATGGGGTAACCTCCTCGTGGTCGCTATAATGTGGTTCTCGCTCTCGGTGGGGCGTGTGCTGAGTGACTCCAGCCAGGTCTCCTTAGCAACCAAATTGGCCCGGATGCTAGGGAGGGTAGAGTCACATGGGGTAACCTCCTCGTGGTCGCTATAATGTGGTTCTCGCTCTCGGTGGGGCGTGTGGTGAGTGACTCCAGCCAGGTCTCCTTAGCAACCAAATTGACCCGGTTGCTAGGGAGGGTAGAGTCACATGGGGTAACCTCCTCGTGGTCGCTATAATGTGGTTCTTGCTCTCGGTGGGGCGTGTGATGAGTTGTGTGTGGATGTCGCGGAGAATAGCGTGAAGCCTCCACACGTGAAAGTCTCGATCACTGAAAGTGAAATGTTTAACTGACACTTTATATATATATTGATAATAGTCAGAACATTTCTTGCAACAGTCTTGTTTCATGTGCACAAAGAACAAATCTCCAACAGTCTTTCCCTCCGTCTCAACTCACTTCAGTGAACAAGAGCAATCAAGCGGTCAGTGCACAGAATTCCAGAGGGGATAAAAGACACATGTGACCCGCTGCAGGCAAAAAGACCTTCAGATTGCATCATTAGTCGTAGTGTGTGTGTGGATCACAAAGGCTGGAATTCGGCAAAGTGTAGCAAGTAATAGTCCTGTGTTGAGCTTCTAGTGCTCGTGAGCAGCTTATAGGTTTTGGAATGTCTAAATGTTTAAGTTTCTCGTAATTTCTTGAAACACGGTAATTATATTTGTAATGTTCATCTAGCCAGATCCACTTAAAAGAATTGTTCACCCAAAAGTGGAGACATTTTGATCATTTACTCACCCTCATGTTGTGGAATATAAAACATGTTAGCTTCAGTCACCATTCACTTTCAAACAAAGCATGTGAAGATTGACTGAGTAAATTTAATTTTTGTGTGGACTATCCCTTTAAGAAGACAGCAGTCATCAACTTCCCTGTTATTAAAGCTGCTGTATGTTTCATGGAGATATCTGAGAGATATTAATGAAGTGTGGTGAGCTATCTCATCGGTCTCTGTGACATCACTAGAATCTGTAAACAGCAAATAAAAATGTGTCTGCGGTCTCTGATGCTTTCTGCCTGTCAATCATGTCGCTCGTTCTCATAGTATTGCAGCAACAGGGAATTATTGAGGCTTAATGCCACTTTATGCCATGTTGTTCATAACAGTTGCCAGTGGAGGGCGCTGTTTCACTGCTGTTGTGTTTAACAACTGATTCTGCAGGATAACGGTCTCAATAAAGCTTGTCTGGTATCTTTGGAGGGCGGGGTTTGGAAAGAGGGCGTGGCTAATCCAACGGCTCATCTTGTGGGAATTCTAGAACAACTAAAATCACTTACAGCACCTTTAATTTACTATTGCATTGTTTACATGTATCAAGTTTAAATGTGTGCCTCGTCTCTTTTAGATCCCGAACGCTCCTCCAGCATATGAGAAGATCGCTTCTGGACCTTCATTGCCTCCATATTCACCATAAAGTAAATCAGTGAACTCTGAATGTTAAAGCTGTATCAATGAATGTTCTCAAAGCTCAGCAGCTGCGTCCTCTCTTCACACCTGATCATCTGTTACTTGTCAAAACTATCGGACAGCAAAGATTTCTGACACTGAAATGCCTTTTCAACATACTGCATGGATTGAGAAAGTTTGGGTTATACATCTATTGTAATAACTCACTGCTTGATAACATCTAAATAAAGATCTTGTTAAAACAATACCACGATATCATTCACCCACTGAAGTCTCAATGCTGTTCAATATTCTGTCTAAAAGCAAAAACTAGGGCAGGTAGAGATATTTGGCATATGTTCATTAGTGTTAACGCAGTCCCAGTGTGAATGCATGTGTGTTTACTCCCTCATATTCACAGTATTGTCTATTAATGCCGTTACTGCATATTTGTAAATGCTTTATCAAACTTCTGCCTGTATGTTTCACTTATAAATGAAAGATGAACAATTTTAAAAGTGAACAATAATATAAAGGGTACCTGCATGTCCACGAAGCTCCAGATTGAGATCATGAAGAGTATCGTGGAGACTGGGACATTTCTGGAGTACCTTCACGAGGCAAATGAAGTTTTCATGAAGAGA